>NC_056733.1:519555563-519615563 GCF_019279795.1 Protopterus annectens
CGGGCGTAAGCCAAACCAGAGTGAGGATGACGATTATGATGCCGATGATCATATTCCACTGGCACGTCTGCGTGAGAAGGCTATTACTGCTGATAAAGATGCCCCTGTCCCAGCGATTCCTGACAGACCCCTACCCTCTAACCCCGAGCTCACTACTCTTGATGAAACTGACCACGACAGTGAGGATGACATGCCACTAGCCCAGCTAAGGTATGATGGCACACACAACAGTGGTCAGCAACTTGAATCTGATTTTGACACAGAGGATGAATTGCCTCTATCTGAGTTACGGCACGGACGCGGCGTGGCCAGTGACGGACCTTTGCAGTCCTCCATCGCCCAAGCCAGGCCGAGTGCTGAAGAGGAAGCGGATATGCTTCCTACTATACATGAGTTCAGGCGAGTCTACAGCAGGTTTATTCAGATGGAGAAAGTCCACTGGATCTGAGCGAAGTAGCTCCTTGTCAAGCAAGGATCTGAGTGTGCCGCAATATGGAATTTGTGCGAGTACTCCACTCAGTAGTCAGTACAAACCAGTGGGTAATGTAACTGATCACAGGGTACCTTGCATTCAAAACTCTGGGAGGCTAATGAAAAAGGCACGGCGATCATGCCCACCACAAAACGTATCATGGGAGAAACGCCTGAGACCAGTTCACATCGATGATTTTGTGTGTCCAGTCGGCCCAGTCACCAACCTTGACTCGGACAGCACAGAGGTGGACTTCCTCAATTTGATGTTCCCAGAGGAACTGTATTCGCTTATTGCTGATGAAACTAACCGCTATGCTGCACAGAGGCAGGCTGCAGCAGGCAAGGTTGATAAGCGGTGGAGTCCAGTTTGTCCTGGAGACGTACATTTCTAGGTGTCAGAATATACATGTCTATTGTACATGTTCCAAAATACAGGCAGTACTGGGAAACGCACCATCTGTATGGTCATTTCCCAATAGCCAAGTACATGACCCGGGAGAGGTTTGAAAAAATTCAGCAGTATTTTCACTGCAATGACAAAAACCTCAGACGACCACAGGGCTCTGTGGGTCATGACAAGCTCCATCATGTACGGCCAATACTGGATGCCGTACTTGATGCATGTAGGACACAGTATAATGTGCATCGTGATGTGGCAGTAGATGAAGCCATGGTCGGCTTCCGTGGACGTCTGACATTTAGACAGTTTATGCCTGGCAAGCCGGAGAGGTATGGCATTAAGGTATGGGTGCTAGCTGACTCACATAATGGTTATGTGCATGAATTCCAGGTATACACTGGAAAGGCAGAGCAGACCACAGACGTTGGACTGGCACACAGAGTTGTGGTCGACCTAACACGGGGGCTGATTGGAAAGAAGCATCACATTTACTTTGACAACTTCTTCTCATCTGTCCCTCTGGCACAGCAACTGCTGCAGGACGGTCTGTACTGCTGTGGAACCATGCGCACCAATAGGTCTGGATGGCCTGTAACATTCAACCGACAAGCCATTGGTAAAGCGCCTCGAGGGTTCTACAAGCAGCTGCAGAGTGGACCATTGCTTGCAACTGAATGGAAGGATAGCAACCCAGTATTTCTGCTGTCAACTAATAGTAACTCAACCTTGGCAGTCTCCGGCATACGCAGGAGACAGCACAATGGAACAAAAGCTGCAGTGCCATGTCCACCAGTTGTAAACATGTACAACACATATATGAATGGGGTGGACCGAGCTGATCAGCTCAGGACGCAGTATCCAACTGCTCGAAAGGCAAGGAAATGGTGGCTGTACTTGTTCTGGTTCCTATGGGATGTGGCCATAGTGAATGCTTACATTTTATTTCGTGAGAGTGCTAGCCACCGGCAGCTTTCACGTTCTGGCCGTTTTATTGCAGCAAGCCAGTTACAGTTTAGAAGACACCTAGGCATGCACCTGCTGACCACCTACAAGAAGAGGAAAAGATGCATAGAGATTACCATCCCAGAGCCCATGACACGATTTGAAGAAGGCTCACACTTTCCAGTGAAATGGCGGAAGGCACGATGCAAAAACTGTGCCATCAAGGGAAAACGTGCTGAACCATCATGGGGATGCCCGACCTGCAAGATTAACCTATGCATGGAATGCTTTGGTGAGTACCATGGCCATAAGAGTCTAGCAGACTGCTGACAGCAGTAAGATGTGCAGAGCACACTATACATCAAAGTTGTGACCAGGCTGTTGGGTCCATTGCTGGATGGGCACATGTAATGAGAAAAGGCAGAGGTAAGGCAGACTGCTGACACTGAAGGAGGTCATGAGACCATAGTGGTATCAGCAGTCTGAGTGGGCAGCCAGCACAGCTATGGGACACTACAGATAACCAACATCTGGAGCCCCATGCCTGTCCTTGGCATATTAGTGGAGCGGTGGTCCTTGCCCTGCTTTTTTCTCTTTACATGTGCCCTGGCTGGGCACCCTTGTCAGTGTCTACCCATGCTTTATTTCAGATAAGACTGTCTCCTGCTGTTCTGGGAGTCACTAGAAAGGGAGCAGCCAAAATCCTTATGCTGTCTCATCGCCAAATATTGTGCTGCTGGGTGCATCACAGGGGGCATACCCAGCCAACATGGATCTTGTGATCCACCGGGATCGCACTTGGGAACCTGGAGACTCTACAGCACAGTCCCATAGTGCTGCTGTCCTCAGTAAGCATGGGCTTGGGTGTGCCACTGTGATGTACTGCAAAAACATGCAAAAAGACACAGCCTGGGTCAGTCTTGGTCTTTTGACATGTTGCCTTGATGTAGCTCTCCCCTCAGTCTCCTTCCCTTCCGGTAGGTCAGGACAGCAATTAGTGAGTTACTTCAGTCCCTCATCCCTTAGGTCCATTGCTGAATGGGCACATGTAAAGAGAAAAGGCAGAGGTAAGGCAGACTGCTGCCACTGAAGGAGGTCATGAGACCATAGTGGTATCAGCAGTCTGAGTGGGCAGCCGGCACAGCTATGGGACACTACAGATAACCAGCGTCTGGAGCCCCATGCCTGTCCTTGGCATATTAGTGGAGCGGCGGTCCTTACCCTGCTTTTCTCTTTACATGTGCCCTGGCTGTGCACCCTTGTCAGTGTCCACCCATGCTTTATTTCAGATAAGGTAAGACTGTCTTCTGCTGTTCTGGGAGTCACTGGAAAGGAGCAGCCAAAAACCTTACGCTGTCCCATCGCCGAATATTGTGTTGCTGGGTGCATCACAGGGGGCATACCCAGCCAGCATGGATCTTGTGATCCACCGGGATCGCACTTGGGAACCTGGAGACTCTACAGCACAGTCCCATAGTGCTGCTGTCCTCGGTAAGCATGGGCTTGGGTGTGCCACTGTGATGTACTGCAAAAACATGCAAAAAGACACAGCCTGGGTCAGTCTTGGTCTTTGACATGTTGCCTTGATGTAGCTCTCCCCTCAGTCTCCTTCCCTTCCGGTAGGTCAGGACAGCAATTAGTGAGTTACTTCAGTCCCTCATCCCTTAGGTCCATTGCTGAATGGGCACATGTAAAGAGAAAAGGCAGAGGTAAGGCAGACTGCTGCCACTGAAGGAGGTCATGAGACCATAGTGGTATCAGCAGTCTGAGTGGGCAGCCGGCACAGCTATGGGACACTACAGATAACCAGCGTCTGGAGCCCCATGCCTGTCCTTGGCATATTAGTGGAGCGGCGGTCCTTACCCTGCTTTTTCTCTTTACATGTGCCCTGGCTGTGCACCCTTGTCAGTGTCCACCCATGCTTTATTTCAGATAAGGTAAGACTGTCTTCTGCTGTTCTGGGAGTCACTGGAAAGGAGCAGCCAAAACCTTACGCTGTCCCATCAGCGAATATTGTGTTGCTGGGTGCATCACAGGGGGCATACCCAGCCAGCATGGATCTTGTGATCCACCGGGATCGCACTTGGGAACCTGGAGACTCTACAGCACAGTCCCATAGTGCTGCTGTCCTCGGTAAGCATGGGCTTGGGTGTGCCACTGTGATGTACTGCAAAAACATGCAAAAAGACACAGCCTGGGTCAGTCTTGGTCTTTTGACATGTTGCCTTGATGTAGCTCTCCCCTCAGTCTCCTTCCCTTCCAGTAGGTCAGGACAGCAATTAGTGAGTTACTTCAGTCCCTCATCCCTTAGGTCCATTGCTGAATGGGCACATGTAAAGAGAAAAGGCAGAGGTAAGGCAGACTGCTGCCACTGAAGGAGGTCATGAGACCATAGTGGTATCAGCAGTCTGAGTGGGCAGCCGGCACAGCTATGGGACACTACAGATAACCAGCGTCTGGAGCCCCATGCCTGTCCTTGGCATATTAGTGGAGCGGCGGTCCTTACCCTGCTTTTCTCTTTACATGTGCCCTGGCTGTGCACCCTTGTCAGTGTCCACCCATGCTTTATTTCAGATAAGGTAAGACTGTCTTCTGCTGTTCTGGGAGTCACTGGAAAGGAGCAGCCAAAACCTTACGCTGTCCCATCGCCGAATATTGTGTTGCTGGGTGCATCACAGGGGCATACCCAGCCAGCATGGATCTTGTGATCCACCGGGATCGCACTTGGGAACCTGGAGACTCTACAGCACAGTCCCATAGTGCTGCTGTCCTCGGTAAGCATGGGCTTGGGTGTGCCACTGTGATGTCCTGCAAAACATGCAAAAAGACACAGCCTGGGTCAGTCTTGGTCTTTTGACATGTTGCCTTGATGTAGCTCTCCCCTCAGTCTCCTTCCCTTCCGGTAGGTCAGGACAGCAATTAGTGAGTTACTTCAGTCCCTCATCCCTTAGGTCCATTGCTGAATGGGCACATGTAAAGAGAAAAGGCAGAGGTAAGGCAGACTGCTGCCACTGAAGGAGGTCATGAGACCATAGTGGTATCAGCAGTCTGAGTGGGCAGCCGGCACAGCTATGGGACACTACAGATAACCAGCGTCTGGAGCCCCATGCCTGTCCTTGGCATATTAGTGGAGCGGTCCTTACCCTGCTTTTTCTCTTTACATGTGCCCTGGCTGTGCACCTTGTCAGTGTCCACCCATGCTTTATTTCAGATGAGGTAATACTGGAAGGGAAGATGTTCACTGGTTCAGAAGGGATGGCATTCACCTAACTGAGGAGGGCATTGCATTCTTCTTGACCAACCTCCACAATGGCGTGAGGAGAGCCCTGCATGATTGTGAGAAGAATGGAAAACACCCATGACCAAGCTGGACCAGTATAGTAAGTAAAACACTATTATGAAATGTGTTATGTAAAATTTATTTCTCTGAGCTTGGCAAATAACTGTTATGGAAATTATGATTTTTTTTTCATATTTTGGTGAATAACTTTGCAAGGGAGCATCTGAATGTGCCAAGTAATATCTCATTTTGAAGACAGTATTGCTGGTTCTAATATGGTAAAAGAATTGTGCCAGTATGTTTGACACATGTGCAGAAATCAAAGTTTGTTTGAGACTTATGATTATGGAAATTATGATTTTTTTTCATATTTTGGTAAATAACTTTGCAAGGGAGCATCTGAATGTGCCAAGTAATATCTCATTTTGAAGACAGTATTGCTGGTTCTAATATGGTAAAAGAATTGTGCCAGTATGTTTGACACATGTGCAGATATCAAAGTTGGTTTGAGACTTATGGTTATGGAAATTATGATTTTTCTGATTTTGGTAAATAACTTTGCAAGGGAGCATCTGAATGTGCTAAGTAATACCTCATTTTGAAAAGATTATTTATAGTTCTAACATGGTAAAAGAATGGTACCTGTATGTTGTACTCATAGGCAGATAACAGAGTTTGTTTCTGACTTAGGTTATGGAAATTATGATTTTTTCATATTTTGGTAAATAACTTTGCAAGGGAGCATCTGAATGTGCCAAGTAATATCTCATTTTGAAGACAGTATTGCTGGTTCTAATATGGTAAAAGAATTGTGCCAGTATGTTTGACACATGTGCAGAAATCAAAGTTTGTTTGAGACTTATGGTTATGGAAATTATGATTTTTTTTCATATTTTGGTAAATAACTTTGCAAGGGAGCATCTGAATGTGCCAAGTAATATCTCATTTTGAAGACAGTATTGCTGGTTCTAATATGGTAAAAGAATTGTGCCAGTATGTTTGACACATGTGCAGATATCAAAGTTGGTTTGAGACTTATGGTTATGGAAATTATGATTTTTCTGATTTTGGTAAATAACTTTGCAAGGGAGCATCTGAATGTGCTAAGTAATACCTCATTTTGAAAAGATTATTTATAGTTCTAACATGGTAAAAGAATGGTACCTGTATGTTGTACTCATAGGCAGATAACAGAGTTTGTTTCTGACTTAGGTTATGGAAATTATGATTTTTTTTCATATTTTGGTAAATAACTTTGCAAGGGAGCATCTGAATGTGCCAAGTAATATCTCATTTTGAAGACAGTATTGCTGGTTCTAATATGGTAAAAGAATTGTGCCAGTATGTTTGACACATGTGCAGAAATCAAAGTTTGTTTGAGACTTATGGTTATGGAAATTATGATTTTTTCATATTTTGGTAAATAACTTTGCAAGGGAGCATCTGAATGTGCCAAGTAATATCTCATTTTGAAGACAGTATTGCTGGTTCTAATATGGTAAAAGAATTGTGCCAGTATGTTTGACACATGTGCAGATATCAAAGTTGGTTTGAGACTTATGGTTATGGAAATTATAATTTCTTTCATATTTTGGTAAATAACTTTGCAAGGGAGCATCTGAATGTGCTAAGTAATACCTCATTTTGAAAAGATTATTTATAGTTCTAACATGGTAAAAGAATGGTACCTGTATGTTGTACTCATAGGCAGATATCAAAGTTTGTTTCTGACTTAGGTTATGGAAATTATGATTTTTTTTCATATTTTGGTAAATAACTTTGCAAGGGAGCACCACATTGTGTGAAGTAATGCATCATTTTGAAGACAGTGTTACTCCTTACAACATGGTAAAAGAACTGTGTCTAGGCACTGTACACACGTACAGATATTACAGTTTGTTTAGTCTTGTACAAATATGAAAATTATACATTTACAATACTTCTCATTATTATGCCCATATCTTTGCGAGGGAGCATGGTAATCACACAAATGATGCATCATTTTGAAGCTGACATTCAGATGCACAACTTCTACACTGATATGTAGGCTCTGTCTGTTACAGGTGATGAGATATTATGCTTTGTTTATTTATCAATTATGAGAAATAATATACTAATCATATTTCTGTGAATATCTCATGAAAGGAGTGTCACACAGTTATGGTTAAAGTATCATTTTAAAGCTGACATTCATACTAACAAATTAAATTCAAATTGTATGGGTCTGCATGGTACATAGACCAAGATATTGTGCTTTGCTTTTCCAAAAAATTAAAAAATTGCACAATATCAGCATTCCTTGCCAAATATTTCATTATGACTTTGATATGCACTATCAATATTTACACTGTTGGAAAGGTCAGTGTCTGCTGAACAACTTTCGCGTTTAAACTTTTAGTGTAGCTCTTATAGTTAAAGAGTTATGAGCATTTGTTTTCTGTATAGTATTTCAAATGGATTTTCTGAAAATGAGCTCAGGCTGCTCTGTTGTTCCTATGGTGGAATTCAGCAGGCAGCTTTTCCTGAGCTGCTCTGGACTGAATGAGTTAATCAGAGTCTCTAATTGATGGCAGATGTGTACCCAAAAAGACTGTTGTAATTAAATGAAAAGGTGCATCAACAAAGTATTAGTTTAAGGGTGTGCATACTTATGCAACCAGCTGATTGCACATTTTTCCCCCCAACGATGTGTTTGTTTTTCAATTGAATTGTACAGGTTATGTGGCACATTAAAGGTGGGAAAAGTTTTGAAATGATTTTTTTGTGGTTCATTTTTTTTTGTAATATCACAAAAACCTGGCATTTTAACAGGTGTGTGTATACTTTTTATATCCACTGTATATATATACATGTATATATATACATACACAAACACACAAACTATGGGTCTACTTTAACTCATCGAATTTACACTTGAGTGAAACTTAGTTTTGAGAGTCCAGTTACACAAAAGTGCACGAAACTACAGTTCACAATAAAAAAACAAACAAAAAACAAAAAAACAAAAGCGCTAAACTGGCTTATGCAGGTGGGGACACCCCCTCTTTGCCCCCCACACCCCTGCTACTAATATATACCAACTCCAAGATCGCACTACAGTAGGGAAAAAGGAATATTCCCTTATCCCCACTGTACCGCGATCTACAACAACCTCAGTGAACTGTAGTTTTGTGAAAGTGCACTTTCGGAAAACAGGACTTCTGAAACTAAGTTTTCCTCAATTGTAAATTTGATGTGTTGAAGTAGACTCATACACCCACACAGACACACACATGTACACATATACATACGCACACACACACACACACACACACATGTATGTATACATATATGCACATGACAAAGTAAGCAAAGCAGTAAGAAAAATGAAATCAAGGAAAGCAGCAGGCTCAGATGAGGTTAGAGCAGATGTGATAACGATGTTCAGTGTGAGAGGGGAGAAATGTCTCCCGAGGGTACTCACATGAGTGTGGAGAGCAAGGCGTAAACCAGATGACTGGAGAATAAGCATATAATGTCACTGTTGAAGAACAAAGACGGCATTCACAACTATGAGCATTAGAGGTATTAAACTGCATGAAACATCTGGAGAGGGTGATGGATAAATGAATATGCAGAGTAGTAGAAATATGGGAGGATGAGCAGTTTGGAT
Organism: Protopterus annectens; assembly: GCF_019279795.1. Lineage (NCBI taxonomy): Eukaryota > Metazoa > Chordata > Ceratodontiformes > Protopteridae > Protopterus > Protopterus annectens. Next base: position 519,564,312 of record NC_056733.1, read on the forward strand.
TCAGATCAGGATGAGCACAACTGACCCGATGTTTGTAGTAACAGAGATAGATGAGAAGAAGCTAGAGAGGAGGAAAGAGTCCAACTGGAAATTCCTAGACTTGGGGAAAGCATATGACAGTCCCAAAGAAAACTGATCTGGCAGTCCTGTGGTTATTCCAAGTCCCAGAAACATTGGTAGAATTAGTGCAAGCTATGTACAAGGACCCAATGACTTGTGTACGAACAGTGTCCAGTCTCACAGACGGGTTTCCCAGTGAGACTGGGTGTGCATCAGGGTTCATCTCCAAGCCCACTGTTGTACATACTGGTGACTAGCTACATCAGTAAAAAGGTCCATGGGGACAGATCAACAAAGTTGCTGTATGCAGACCATGTAGCATTACAGGCAGACTCTGAGCAAGAACTTCAGCAAAGGATAGGGGAATGGAATGCAAAACTCAAGATGCACTTGGGATGAAACTCAGTACAGATAAGCCGGTTGTAATTACAGCAAATGGAGGAAATTAGAAGAAGATGCGAACTGAGATAGAAAGGAAAAATAGTGGAGCAGGTTAACAGCTTCAAGTATCTCTGAGGGGTGGTTGAGAAAGAAGTCGAAATGGGGAGGTCAAAGCTAGAATAAGAGGAGCTGCAGCCAACTGTCACAGGGTTTCAGGGTTAGTACATGACAGCAGAATGCCAAAGAAGTTGAAAAGTAAAGGTGTACAAAAGAGTACTGTGACCAGTACTGCATATGGTACAGAAACCTGGACATTAAACACAGAGCAACTGAGGAAGCTAAAGGTGATGGAAATGAACTGCCGGGTGTTAGGATGCTCACTGTGGGACAGAAAGAAATGAGGACATAAGAGCAGAAGCCAAAGTAACTCCAACTGCAGAAAAGGAGAAAGAACAAATTATCGTGTTTCAGGCACATGTGCAGAAAAACAGAAGACAATCTGGGGAAGATTTGGGACAGACAAGAAGAAGGTAAGATGAAATCAAGGCATCCAGCAAACAGGTGGATTGTGAGAGAGAACAGCGACAGGCAAGCGTGTCCAAGAAGGTGCAGGAATGACACTGAATAGAGAGATGGGAACAGCTGACAACACCCCAACCACATGCAGAAAACAGGGACAGATGACATTTATTTGTCATAACATACACAAGTCATTGTCCTACACAATGGAAATCTGCAAGGATGAGCCTACAAAAACTCTACACTTGTTTACAGTACAGACATGCTGTTTCAAACCAGATATACATACATCCTTGATGCACCTGGCTTTTAAATGCACCATCATTACTAGAGTCTGGCATTTTGCACCAAAAAAATTCCAATTATGCTTTTCCTAGTACTCTTTATACTTAAAAAGCACTTACATGTCAGGGTTTTCATGTAGAGCAGCAAACTGATCCTCCATCCTGTAAGAAAGCAAAAACATAAGTAGATCTCTTTCCACTTCAAGCATATGCAAACAAAATGGCCTGAAAGTCACTCACTTGTCACCGCCCAGAATCAGTGCTGTAGTAAGGCCAGTAAATTTTCCAAGCTGAAAAAAAGAGAAGGCAAGGAAATAAGTGAGACACCAATGGCATTTCTGCATCTTAGATTAAATGCTAAAATAAAGTGTCACATGGAATTAAGCTCACGCTTCTGTAAGTAATTATCTTCTTCTCATACTGATCTGATGGGAGTATAGCCTACAACTCAAGTTTGCAGTAAGTTAAACAGTGCTCTAAAAGAAAGCACATTAACCAAACTCACTTTCAGGACGTTCATGAAGGCCTAACACATTCGGCTAAAACTTGTGCCATCTTCACATTACATTGTCAGCTCTATATGGATCCTTCCCCCAAAGTGTCCAGTTCTCTGATCAGATTTCTCAATGCTGTAAATCAGCTCGGAAAGCATTGTGACAGAAGCCCTGACTATTGCCAAGGCAACCCGAGTTATTAGCTGCAATAAAATTCATTTAAAACTGATTATTGCTTTTCAGCTTCTTTATTTTTGCTCCAAGCTATCTGGCCCATGCACACCTGTAGACCCTATGAGCTATCTCCACAACTCACTTTCACTACTGTTGTCAGACCTTACGTCTTGTACAGGGTCTGTCTGTTTAGCTGGTGTGGTACAGAAAGCAGAGACCCGACACCCTGATCCTAAAACTTAATTATGCGCATCAACAGCTTCTACTGCACATGTGGGATACACAAGTACATCAGGATGATAATTTCCACTTATGACAGACACCTGAACAGAATAACTCAAAACTATACTAAATCTATTTCCACTAGGGTTTCTTATCATTCAAGTTCAGAAGTACTGTCCTTTGAATTTATCATCTTTCCCTTCCCCACTTTGGTACCCGATAATTAAGGTTTCTCCTGAAATCCCCTGAAACCAAATAGGAATGGGGTGGGAAAACCTGTTTAGAAAATACTACTAATAAGCAGATATAAAGCAAAAGCTCTACCTTTCAAAATCATGCACAACTATATTCGGTCCTAGTCTAGAAGGGTGCAGTTTTAGTCTCTTCAGTTTAGCTTTCCAGACAATCCTCACCAATATTCAGAAACTTAGAAAAATCCGAAAGCAAACTTTTATTACCTCTATATAAAGGTGGCAAGGCTAATGATCTTAACTTCAGGTCAAATACAATACCACCTCTACTATCAAAGATACTAGAGAGATGTATTCAGTCTCAATTACTACAGTACTGCTTACATTAAAAACCTACTCTCAAGCTATAAAGCACAGCATGGATTTCATCCTAACCACAGCACAACTGCTTAAACATCTTTCCTAAATAGTCTCATTCTACACCGTAATAATCTTTTGGTTTCTCCCACCTGTCTCTCTCTCAAAAGCATTTGACACAAGTCTCTCATACAAAGCTATTCCAGAAGTTTACCATTCAACCTCTCTAGTATCACCATCAAATGGTTCCATAGCTACTTAAGTGACTGAATACAATTTATCAAACAGCAAGCCGCATTCTCTCCCTTCATTCCCGTTAACATAGGGATCCCTCAAGGCTCTAAACCGGGCTTGCTGCTCTCTAATATATTTGTCAGTGACCTACATACCACTTCAGACCCCTCCTCACTTATTCAGTAGGCAGACAACTCCACTTGGTTTCTCATCCATTAAGGAACTGCAAGCAAAAACACGTGAATCATACTCCCCTAGTCGAACTCTAATTATGACAACATAACCCAAGAATGCCAAAAAGGCAAAAGTCATAGTCTTCCTACCCAATTCTAGCCCTGTCACAAGTTCATTTTTCCATTACGTTTTCCAACAATATTATCCTGGACACTCGCTCACTTACCAAACTCCTAGGAGTTGCCCTAGGTTCTTAGGTTCATGGGAAAGTACTAGGCTAGCTGCCCTTGCGGGACATTTTAAACCTAAGCAATTTCCCTTTTTGTGCTCAAAATAACCTACCCATTTGGTTATAGACTGGCCTTACCCTCCCACAGTTGATAATTATACATCACCCCTTATAAGAACATTTAGGATCCGCTTCAGTCCATTAGTAGTACAGGAAGCAATTTTCTATTTCCCATCCATAGATCTAAGTTGCATGTAAAAATGGACAAGGATAAACTTTGCTTTATGTAGATGGGGAGTTTGTTCCACAGCAGCACTATCTGCTGTGAAACATACCTGTCCCTCCAAACCATTCTGTTGATGTTACAGAAGAGGTTTAGATCCTAGACAAGAGTATTTGTATTGCTTTTTGACTTGCTTGATGTGCAGTAAATCCATCAGGAATGGGTCGGAGGATGCCTTGTACACCAGACACAGACCACCACTTAGCAGTCAGTAGGATACCAAATACAGTGACAAGTCTGAGTCAGTCCATGTAGGACACGTTGTTTAGGCTTTGTACCCTTTTAATAAGTTATCTCAGTGGGCACTGCAGTTGTTGCATGTGTCTAGACCGATACATGCCAAAGGAAGCACTGCATTCAATGATTGTCCCCCTTTACTCAACCCTCATTAGACCAATGATGTCCCTAGGCCTAGACACAATCCTTTTGTTTTATAAGCTGTGCAATATAGAAGGACTTTTGTACAACAGACATGTAGGTCAAAAGTTAGGTCACTGTCCACATAAAAGTTTCCAAATCCCATACAACTAGGTCAACTCTTAGTGAAGGAGCGAAGGTGCCTGAAGGGAAAAAAAACTAGTTTAGTATAAACTGAGATAAGGAACCATTACAACACTCGGGATATGATGCCACCGATCCTGAGGAACAGCACAGTGAGCATTACTGCTGTTTTTTCCCCAAAACATAAATTACATTGGCAGAGATTAACCAGATATATGGATTTGTGATTTGTGTGGAGCAACTTTTTTTTGGAAAACTTTATGTGTGAAAACTTGTATGGTGTGGACTGTGGAGCATGATTTTTTTTTTTTTTTTTTTTTTTTACAATAACGTTGGCAATGATCAGATATTTTTGACAACAGTTCTCTGGCTTTGTGATTTTTATGTGGAAAGTGGAACATTCTTATTTTTAGACCTGATTTACCCCACTAAGGATGCCCCTATTTTGTTTGGAGGCAGACATGACAAACATACTAGTGGCAACAACAAAGAGGACACGCATCTTGCGTCTCCTTTTTCTGAAGCAAAAATAAATGACCGGTAGAATTTTGCAATACAGTTCACTAAAGTCTACAGATTTAACACTGTCTCTTTGATAAAATGTTTATCTTTTTCTATCATTTTGTCAACGTTTTTGAACATGTGTTTAGGAGTAGCAACCACGTGCTATTTGCTATTAAAATTTAGTGCTAATTAGATGCCCAGATTTTTATCTGGATGTACCTACGTTCCAAGGGCCTTTATTCCTATTTTCAATGTCTGTAGGTTGAGAGGTATGTTGTGGATGTGAAATAATTTTATATAGTCATCAGATTTCGTGGGGATTCTTGTTGAATTATCAAAGGTAATTTAGGCAAACAAAAAAAATTCCCAAAACCACCTTTGACAACAAGAACAATTTTGTTTTTGCATTGAGGCAAGCCCCCCTGCACCCTCTACACCCCTTGGACGTTATATATATATATATATATATATATATATATATATATATATATATATATATATATATATATAACTCTGAGGTCAAACAACGGAGAAGAAAGCAAACTTCACTATTGACTAAAATAATTTCAGTGAACAGCATTCGCTCTTTTTGTGTTTGCCGAAATTAAGTTCAATGACACTACATGCTCCCATGTCATGGCTATAACTGTTTGTTGGTGGTTGTAGTAGGCTTGTCATTTGCTCAGTTTAATGACTCTTTACCTGGCTTTGTAATACGATTGCGCATTTGTGGGAAATAAGATGGGCTACATAACTGGATACCTGATATGAACAGACAGATTAAGCATAACTGCTGTGGCTATCTTCTGTACAGGGAAATGACTAGTTGTCTGCTGCTGTTTGCTTATTATTTTGTCTTTGCAAGACTAATGTGATAATGTGATTATGCGAAGCAACATGCAAAATTTAATGTGTGGCCATCTTCTATCACAATCAGATGTTTATATTGTACATAGAAATGGCCATTACTGTTTGCTGGGGGTAGCCTGGATCAAAGTAACTCACCCTGTTATTTGTCTCTTAAAAAATAATGAATAAATGTATTACAATGTATTACAGAATACCCAGACATTCAGAACTTCTGGGTGCTGGTGGACCCCACATACCAAGAATGTATAAGTGGATTCTGACATGAGCTCAGTAATAGCCTCTGCTCTGAACCCCATCAAATCTAAAACCAGCCCAAATCATTGGTGTACACAGAAAGTTGCTGTACTTGAAAAAGAAAGTGTGGTGTGTGTGTGTGTGTGTGTGTGTGTGTGTGGGGGGGGGGGCATTATTTCTTTAACATTCCTCCCAAACCTCACAGGTCATATCTTGTTTTGGGCAGGGCAAGGTGGGGCCATTACTTCTTTAACTTTTCTCACAAACTTCAGAGGGATGGAGGGTCACTATAACCTGTACAGAAGTACTGTACAGTCTCTAGAAATAACACATTAGAACCATTTAAATCGCTTTTGTTTTTTTATTTCATTTTCCTCACACTCAAGCATCTGATGAATATACAAGTAGCAACTGTTTTGGGGAGAATAAATAAGCATGTTGTTTATATATGTCTGACAGCAAATATGGTATGTTAAATAGGTGCATACTAGGCTAACCACGACTATGGCTCTTAAAAGCCTAGCCATGCAACTCGAATGTGACCCACAAATTTGATTTATATGGGGGGGGGTGATGTACTGACGGCCTCTTTCCATCACAGACACAGGAGCTAAACCAGGGGTACCATTTCCTATTACCAAACTATTGGTCCAAGCTGCTCTTAAATAGGGATAGGGAGGAACTCTGCTTCACATGGATTAGGAGTCTGTTCCAGAGATTGGAAATTCTTTGAGAAACATATCTGCCCCCAACATGTCCTATTTCTGTCACAAGCAAAAGTTAGTTTTTTTTAATCTAGTAATTCTGATGCGGTTTGTTTTGGGGATGTGCAAAAGGTTCATCTAGTCCAGTTTAGAGAGAACAAAGTCTCCATAAAATATCAAAGAATGCCAAATATACTGGATTAAGCAGACTTCCTGTTTTACTTGTGAAATATACTGGAGAGCATGCCACCGGAGACGCCATTCAGGCCAAACCACTCCATAATCAAGAATGAAATCCACGCTCCCCCACAACTCTCTACATAGGTTATTCTCTTGACTTTTTAACAACTATTACAAGGATTATAAAACTGATTTAATGCCCTAGCCATTTTTTGACCATGTCTAGAAGCACCATTACAATAAGGCGAAAAGCAAATAGTGGCGAGATTTAGATTTATACTAATTTCTAAACATTACCATAATAGGAGGTACTGCATTCTTCTAACCTGGCACAAAGGTGGGTGATCGTTTTCTGTGCACACAGTGTGCATGCCGAATACTGGTGCTAGCCTACTCCATTCGTCCTCCCTTCACCTCATGCTCACTCTGCTTCCCTGCCCCCATTTCCACCCACCCCTCTTTCCTTACATTTATACTCAACTAACCAGTCCCCCCCATCCCATCAGCCACTCATCCTCCCTCACTTCCACTACCTTCCGACTAGCACTTCTCACTTTCAGTCCTCACAACTTAGTGCCAAACATGTCTCACGTTCTTCATCAAATGTTACTCCTGCTCCCTATTACCCTGCTCCTGTTAACTCTTCTACAAGCCACAACAATAAACCCTCAATCTCTTCCCCCTAAAACAAACCTTAGCTTCCTCCATTCTCCCCCACAACACTTGCTCAGATACAAGCCCCAGCCTATACCATAGTAATCCTATTCTCTATGGGAAAACTCACATTCTCCCCACAAACTTTACCTTACATTATACACCCAACACCCATTACTACTCACTACACTACATAATCTCTAAAGTTTCTTGTATCATACTACATCTTTTTCATACCCTTTCCCATTCCAGTGACATCCACCCCAATCCTGGACCCTCTTCCACTTATTTCCCTACAAATAGCAGTCTCTTCAAAAAAACACCAAATCTCTTCACTTAACTACTCAATTTCTAAAGCATCTGTAATAAAAACCTTTGAGTTGCACGCCTGTCTCTCTCAAAACAAAACTGACATCCTAGCTGACACAGAAACCTGGCTAAAATCCTCTGATTCAAGACTCAGATTCTCCCTCTGAATTTTAGTATAATTAGGTCAGATAGACTACATAAAAAAGGAGGTGGTGTAGCCATCATTTTCCCTAATACGCTCAACCTATCTCAGTTCAAAGACCACATCCCTCAATTCCAAAATGCTGAACTCTTGATCTCATATACATCCCACCTGGACATAACATTCCTATTCTAGAAGATATTTTATCCTGGATCTCTTACACTATAATGCAACATGGATACTGATTGGACCTCTTTCTCCTCCAGTCATCCTCCAGCATAAACTTGTTTCACTTCACCCAACTCAGTACTACCACTACTAGGTACAATACCAGAACCAATGGTGGATCAATCTTAGACTGGATTCTAGTCTCAGATCCCTCCAAGTTCATAAATTCTGGCACTATGTCCATCTTCATTAGTGACCACCTGCCATACAATACAAGCCTGCACATCCATACCAAAAAAGTCATATCAAACTAGTGCAAAATCTTAAAAAATTTAACCCCATCATATTTAATGACATCCAGTCTGGTGGACCCCTGCCATAAACAGGTTGCACAACAAAAGGAGGAAACTAGTTCAGAAAAAAAGCAAATCCCAAGAAGGAAAGACATCCCTGATCAGTATTGGTAAGAAACTAAGGTCCTTCATAACATCATCCATCGCTAACTTCGAAAGAAAAATAGCCAAAGATTCTAAAGATAACCACAAAGCCTTCTTTAGCTATGTCAAGAAAAAGTGGCAACTCGCAGATATGCTCTGAGCTTACTGATATTGCCAACATACTGGCAGATAGATTCAGTGCAAACTTCACCTCCCTCTCACCTTCAAAAGGGCCCACAACAATACCGGAAAAGTGTAGTGTCCCGGAAATCACAGAAGCACAGGTGAAAACAGCCCTTTCAAAAGCCAAAAACACAGCATCAATGTGGCCAGATGGTGTCCCAGGCTGCGTCTTGCACAAACTACAGAACGAACTAACACCCCACCTAAACACACTGTTTAACCTCAGCCTCTCCACAGGCTACGTGCCCACACAATGGCGCACAGCAATGGTTTTTCCGCTCCACAAAGGAAGGGCCACAACTGACCCTGGTAACTATTGCCCCAGAAGCCTGACTAGCCTGGTCTGCAAGGCTATGGAGTGCATCATCATGCAACTCATTAACAAAGACATTGGGAACCTCCAAACCCTTGACCCGACCCAGTTCGGCTTTGTTAAGGGCAGATCATGCCTACTAAACCTGGTTGACTTCTTCGAGACAGTTACCAAGGCCATAGACTAGGGAAAGGTGGTTCACACAGCCTACCTTGATCTCGCCAAGGCGTTCAACACCATTCCTCACTCGGGTATTATAGAAAAACTCACCAGCCTGAACATAAACCCCTATGTCACAAGATGGGTTGTCAACTGGCTTACAGACAGAACTCACACGGTAAGACTAGCGGGCTCCAGGTCTGACTGTAAACCAGTCACAATTGGTGTCCCGCAAGGCTCGGTTCTGGGACGCCTACTGTTTGGCATATATTTCTCAAAAGTACAGGCAAACACAGGAGGACTATGGCTAACCAAGTTCACAGATGACTGCAAACTGGGAGCCATAATTGACTGACACGGACATCCTCCAAAAAGGCCTTACTGAGACAGACACCTGGTGTCAAAGTCATGGCCTCAAGCTAAATGCCAAAAAATGCATAGTCATCCCATTTGGGAAAAACAAAACACCCACGAATTAGCACATAGGTGGCAGCCCCCTTAATACAGAAGAGGTAATAAGAGATCTGGGGACCCAGGTAGATAGTAATCTCTTCTTTGACAAGCATATTGCCAAAGTAGTTAGGAAATCCTTCTATGTGGCCCATCTAATTACTAAGGGGTTCGCATCTAGAAATAAAGAGGTTATTGTGCCCCTCTACTCGTCACTCATCAGACCCATCATAGAGTACAATGCCCCATTTGGGATGTATCTCACAAGACACTTCCAACAGCTTGAAAGACCACAAAAGCACCTCACCAAGAGGATTACTGGCCTCAAACATATGTCCTATGCAGCCCGACTGAAAAAACTCTGGCTGTACTCAGTGGCATATCGCTTACTCAGAGGTGATCTCTGCCTGACTTACAAAGCCATGTCCAACTCAGAATTGATGAACATGCTCCACTAAAGAAATCCAAGTCACTGCGAGCCACACGCTCTAGTGAGCTAAACCTCGCCACAACAATAAATAGCACATGCTGGAGGAATAGATTCCTGTCACAGAGACTCCCCATGCTTTGGAACAAAATTCCTAACTACATTAGGCAGAGCCCCTCACTAACACTCTTCAAGAGAAGCCTTGACGAGTGGACGGGTAAAAGAAAATACACCCCTGGGATCACTTCATTGGCTCTGCTTGACAGAGGCTCAGTTAATTAATCAATGGGGTGGCGAAAGCCGACACACTCTGGGGCTAGACTTATAAATGCCCTCGAGCAGATAGCCTAGTACCTACCTATGAACCTATGAAAAATATTAATTGATTATCCACAAATCTCTTCCATTAGAGGACACTCTGCTCTACTTTAACAACTCTTTTCTAACTATGTTAGATTGCCTAGACCCTAACAGAACTAAAAGAATCAAAACAAATCATTCCTCTGTTTAACAAAAGCTACTAGAGAAATAACAACTAATAAAGACAAAGCATGGAAACTCTGGCTTAAATCTAACAATACATCTGTCGCTCATCCAGCCAGGATAAAACAGACGAACAGTTGTGGGTTCTATTCAAACAGCTTTATTATATACAAACACATCACTTAAAACTTTTGCACTCATACATGCTGACACTGGTTGTTCTCTCAAAATGGCACTGATGCCTGCACGTGCTCACTATTTATATGCATGTAAATAACAAACACCACCATGCGCTGGGTCTGACAGCTGATAAAATATAAACTCCTCAAGCACTGAAATGCAAGAAATCAGTTCAAAACAGTTCAAAACACGATCACCAACTGTAGTATAAAATCCAAGCAGTTTATTGGTATAAAACTGTTAGTGCTTTCACCCTTAGGCTTCTTCAGACAGTTACAAAAGAAAAGCATGCCTATTCCAATTTAAATACTGGAGCACTGTTGTTGATAGGTTAAACCCAAACACATGTCAAACACTAATTACTATACATCTAAAAGACTGCTCAATATATAATAAAGACACAGTACTTCAAATTCAGCAAGGCTAACAAGCGCTAAATGTTAAAAACAAAAATAAAACCAGTAAAAACATTATACAACATCTAAGAACTGTCACATGTACAGCATTTACATGTATCATCATCAAAGACATCAAAAACATCATCGATCTTTGTATTCAAAACAATACAAGTAACACTCAAAAAGCTCTGGTTACTCTATAGACTCAAGTTCCTCTCCTTCCCATCTAAACAAACTTTAGCACTAGCTTACCTTTTACCCTTACTAACGTACTGTGCTCCTTTACTAACCAACCTGCAGTTTTCCCCGACAACAAAATTAGAAACATGCTACAGCAAAATTGCTAAATTCGCCACAAATAGTAGTCACTCTACACACCACTGTATTGCCCTAAAACAATTACAATGGCTGGAACTGCCCCACTACCTTCTCCTCCTTCAGCTCACAACTAAACAAACTAATTTACAAGCCTCATGACTGCCCTGCACTCAGCTCCTTATTTACTCTCTACAACCCTGTTAAGCTTCTTCGATCCAAACACCAATGCCTTCTCTAAATTCACAAACCCAAGCTACCTGCAAGTCAGTTACTGTACTCTTGGGTTAGTGCCAAAGTATGGAATAACCTACCTCCTTCTATCCGCTTACAGCAAACCCTTTCCAACTTTAAAACTGCACTACACAATCTTCTTTCCAAGTGGACATGTAACCGTTCAATTACACACCCTGCCATTACTTACAAACCTTGATGGTGCTTATTCCAGCTTTTCCTAAAAGTTCTCTTTACTTCCTAACAAACTTTTGTATATTTTACTCCTCCTCTTGCTTCTTCTTAGCACCTGCTACGGCTCCCCCTTTCTCCACTTCATTTCCTCTTCCTTCTCTCTAATTACGGTCATTATTTTTTTTACTTTTACTTTTCTACCTCTCTTTCTCTCTCTACTACTCTTATCCTTCTTTCTTCCTTCCCCTTTTGCATTTATAAATTTACATCCTCTTTGCCTCTCTATTTGCTATATGCATATATTCTAATTGGCTGTTCTATTTTAATGCCAAAGCCGTATATTTTTCTTGTTGCTTATTACACTCTAATCCTAAATTATTTGTGTTTTGCCCTGTATTATTATCATATTATTGTCCCTCTATTCTAGGACCATGTTCAACCTTTTTGTATTATCTCTGTTTTTATCAGGTTTGTCATGCTGCCCAATTTCTATGAAACTTTTTGAAATTTGTATACGTTTTCTTTTTTGCAACTTTATGAAATTCCTTATGCAACTATTTTCTTACATTGGAGCTTTTCTCCCCGGGCTTCCACTGAAAATGGGCTATCCTGGCCCAGTGGACTTTCCTTGTAAACAAATGCCAATAAAATAAATGGGGTCCAGGGATGCCTTGTATGCAGGCCAATTTCACCTCTCGGACGTCTGTACGATACAAAGTAAAGAGACAGGGCTTTGAGGCAATTAGCATAGGACATTGTGTTTACTTCCTGTATTATTTTTGTAAGGACCTTTGAAGATATTCCAGTTGCTGCATGTATCTGGTCAGGTACATGCTGAAAGGAGCACTATACTCAAGGATAGGTCTGATGTGGGCAGAGTAGAGTGGTACCATCTTTCTGGACCTAGACGCCATGCATTTGTTTATAAGCTGAGCAAAGTGGATGGATTTTCTTACTACCTTGGACACCCTGCACAATAACTTAAAACTTGACCACCATATATCGAATGCCATTAAAAAGCTCATCAAAAACTGTGTGCCTTATGTGGAATTGAAACTTATCTTACAAAACATACTCAAGAAGCTACAGCTAATATCTACCGCCTACCATGTCTACATGAACCCTCAAACTGTAGAAAGACTACAGCAATGATGCAACAAAAACAAAATCTGCCTCCAGTCTTGCCGCAAAAGTCATCACTGCATTGCTCTAAAGAAAAATCTGGGTGGAATTTTCCAGCTGTCTGCTAATCACCCATCTGAATACAGTCCACTCTATTCTGCACCAATCGTCCAAATGTCCTTCCCTAATCTCAGATGAAAAAGCACAGTCTCACAAGGTATAGGATGAACATGGTGAAGCCTTGTGCTTCTGCCATGTGGCTAAACTCTGGAACCAGATGCCATCTGTTCTCAGACAACCTCAAACTCAAAACATTTTTAAGAAACATATAAACACAGACACACACACAGACACACACACAGACACACACACAGACACACACACAGACACACACAATTCCTTCTCTAAAATTTCAGGGATTCACCTGACATCAGTAACTCTAGATCTTTTCTATTTTCAAAACTATTGATGTGAATCCTGAATCTCCTCGCCCACATTTTCACTCAGATATCTACATATTTCAGGAACTTTACATCTCTGTCAACATTAACTGTTTTGCAAAAAAAAAAAAAAAGCTTTATTAATTAACATTCAACAACTTGTCACAATCATTTCTAAAATGTAAAACGATTGCAGAAAAAGATAAAAATGAGAGATTATACAAGTTCTGCAATAACAAATAAAACCGCTGTCTAACACTGCTTTGGCTGTAAGAAAGTACTCTTCGTAGTCCATTTTAGTTAACAGTACAATGTCCTTCAAGGTCAGTGGATCCGTTAACCTTTTCATAGCTAAAATTGTTAACTCTCAATTCCAAAATGTAGGACCAGTTATCTAATAATGTCTGATCCCCCAGTACCTCCTTAATTAGATGCTGATCATGTCTAAAATCCTGAAGTTTACTACATATCCAAGATATGCATCTCCAGCTACATATGACTGACCCGCTGTAGATCCTGCTTAACCTTTCAGGTATATAAAAAAGAAGTTATGTATTAACCTGAGGGACTCTGTTCAAATGCTCAAAACCAAACAGCTGCCTTCCCAGAGCTCAAGATTCCAAGCTTGAGCTCCTCCTACCTACTCATAATATCCTGCTCCCCTCACGTTACCTCAGATCGAATTTGCCCACAAGAACATGGTGTTCCTAAGCAATATTAACTATAATACAAAAATGAAGGAGATTAAGATATACACAGTCAGAACATCAGGAACTCAACCAAGGAATATAAATTCCTAGAAACTTCTACTAAGCTTCCCAAATAGACTTTTGATAGGGGGAAGGGGGGCAGGAAGGTTAATGGAATGAAGCTGGACAACAATGATGGAACGTTATGGTACGAACAAGAAGTTATGTACTCACCATAACGTTCGATGTATGTAGTCCATCTCGCCTCACATTCTTACTCACGGGTTCGGAGCCGAATATCGGCTCCGACTCGGCCAACTTTTTACTAGCTCGAAGTCTCTCACTGGCTGGGCCAAGTAGGTATCCCATGTTGCACTGCTCCATAGCCCCAGATCTAGTTTGCTGCGAAACCACAGTCACACCTCATACACAACAATAACACCATAACATAGAACAGTACCAAAAAGGTAACGGAAAAACAAACTACCATTGAAGGGTCCTCTAGCACGAATCCTAACCTCCAGATCCTCCAGGAAGGGGGACAGGTGGGAGGGTACGTAAGAATGTGAGGCGAGATGGACTACATACATCAAACGTTATGGTGAGTACATAACTTCTTGATGTTATGTAGTCCAATCTCGCCTACATTCTTACTCACGGGACAGCGTCCCCAGCACCTCTACCTTGGGAGGCTCAAAGGAAGATACTCCTGAGGACTGTGGAATCAAAGGAAGCCCGACCCCTAGAGGCCACGTCCAGTTTGTAATGAGTAACAAAGGCGTGAGGGGAAGCCCACGTGGCTGCAGCACAAATATCATCCAAGGATAGTCTGGCATGGTATGCTACAGACGCAGAAACAGCCCTAGTAGAGTGAGCCTTGACGGGGAACGGTAGAGTTTTTTCCTGTTGAAGAATAAATACAAGAAATACAATTAGAAATCTATCTGGAAATGGTAACCTTGGAAATAGGGGATCCCGCTCTATTTTCTGAAAAGGAAACAAACAATTGGTCAGACTTTCGTAGATGTTTGGTCCTGTGCAGATAGAATCGCAACTGTCTGTGCACATCCAGATGATGAAACGTAAACTCTGCCTTGCTCGAAAATTGAGGGAAGAAAACTGGTAGCTCAATAGACTGATTGAGATTAATAGTAGATGTAACTTTAGGGAGAAAGGATGGGTTAGGTCGAAGAGAGACTCTGTCCTTATGAAAAATCAAATATGGGGGTTTAATGCAGAGGGCTTGAATCTCCGGCACTCGTCTGGCTGATGTAATGGCCATCAGGAAGGCCGTTTTCCAAGACAAAAATTTTTAACTCGCAGGTGGCAGCCGGTTCGAAAGGTGGGGAAGTAAGGGCTTGCAAAACCAAATTTAAATCCCAAGGCATAATAGGTTCTGAAATAGGAGGCCTGAGTAATAAGGTGCCCTTTAAAAAGGCCTTACAGAGTTTGTGAGCCATAAGGGAAAGCTCAGAGGAGGTATGAAAGTTCGAAATAGCCGCCAACTGGACTTTAATAGTGGCAGGTGCAGAACCCTGCTGAAAGAGCATGGACAAGAATTCCAAAACCGCAGGAACTGGGGCTGTGTACGGGTCAATTCCCTGAGCATGGGCCCAAACAGAGAATCTCTTCCATTTGCTAGAATAAATCTTCCTAGTTGAAGACTTATGAGAGGACGATAAGATGTGCACCACCTCAGGTGAAAAGTGATGAAGTCTGACTAGCGACGGAAGTGGAGTAGCCAGGCTGTCAACCTGAGGGTCCGCAGGGAGGGGTGGAACTGTCCCGACACGTGTGTCAGTAGGTCTGAAACTGGGTCCAGAATCCAAGGCGTGTCCACCGCGAATGGATGGAGAAAGGAGAATCAGACTTGGCGAGGCCAGTGTGGGGCAATTAGAATCACCTTGCTTCCCAAGGATAGAGCTTTCTGAATCACTCTTGGTAACAGAGGAAACAGAGAGAAAGCATAGAGCAGACCGGAGGGCCAATCGTGGACCAGAGCGTCCCTGTGGGGGGATCAGGGTGAAGTAATTGTTGCATTTGGTATTGACGGGATTGGCAAAAAGGTCGCAGCAAGGCTGACCCCACCTGCTGAATATCTGTTCCGCAACCCAAGGGTTCAGGGACCACTTGTAAGGCATGAAAATATCTCTGCTCAGCCTGTCTTCTATCACACTGGCCTTCCCCGGAATGTGCGTTGCCACTAGAAACCGATGGGAAGAGACTGCCCATTGCCACACTCGCATGGCCTCTCTGCACAGGGAGTAAGATCTGGTTCCTCCCGGTTTGTTCAGGTACCAAACCACGGACATGTTGACCGTCTGTATCGCAATCGTCCCAAGAGGGAGAGAGCTCTGAAGTGCCCGCAACGCCTGTAACACCGCTCTCATCTCTAGGACATTGATGTGCCGGTGTACTTCATGATCCTGCCACATGCCTTGGACCGTCCTGCCAAGATAATGCCCCCCCCCCCCCATCCAGGAGGCGTCTGTGGTCACGGTGGTGACAGGTGACGAAGGAACAAACAGTTTCTCCTCGTCCAGATTGGTGGAGCATAGACACCAACTGAGATCCTGTTTGCATCGGTCTCTGAGTAGGATCAGGTGAGAAAGGGGAAGTTCCTGAAAGGACCATTGGGCAAAAAGAAGCCATTGAAGAAGCCTCATATGTAATCTCGCTAGGGGCACTAGCATAATGGTGGCTGCCATAATGCCCAAAAGCTGAAGAACCCATCTCGCTGGTACTTTCCTGAGGGGCAATAAAGTGCGAACCTGCGTCTGTAGTACTTTGATCATTTGATGCGGCAAGAAGGCCCGCATTTTGACAGTGTCTAGCTCTGCGCCTATAAACGTGACACGTTGCGAGGGCAGCAAGGCAGACTTTTCCCAGATCAACGTTATTCCAAGTCGCTGATAGAGGGCAATGGTAGCATCCCTGGCCTGGATGAGTAGATGCCTGGTGGGGGCAGTGAGGAGCCAGTCGTCCAGATATGGAAACACCTGGAATTCTTGATGTCTCAGGTGAGCTGTCACCACTGCCACACATTTGTTGAACACCCTGGGGGGCTGTGGTGAGACCAAAGGGCACAAAACTGAAAATGACTGGCTCCCAGACGGAAACGTAGGTGACCCCTGGATGCCCTGTCCATTTTGATATGATAGTAAGCATTCTTGAGGTCGATGGAGCACATCCATACTTCTTTCTCCAGCAATGGAAACATGGACTGAAGCGTGACCATTCGGAACTTGGACTTCTGAACGTAGTGGTTTAATCGGCTGAGATCCAGGATGGGTTTCAGGTCCCCTGTTTTTTTCGGCACCAAAATAGTCTTGAGTAAGTCCCTAATCCGATCTGGTCAGAGGGGACAGGTTGGATGACTCCCTTCTTTAGCAGCTTTGAGACCTCTAAGGCTGCGTGATCCCTTTGACTGGGTGGAACGTCCGGGATTTTTCTGACTGGAGGTGGGTCTGACGAAAGGGGTATGGCGTAACCTCCGGACACTATTCGTAACACCCATCGATCCTGGGTAATGCTTTCCCAGGCTTCTGGGTATAACTATATGCGGCCCCCGACTGGCTCCAGAGAAGCACAGCCGGGCAACACATCAGGAACGATGATAGGAAGAACCGCGAAAGGAATCGCGGTCTCCCGAGTTGCGGGGGCCTCTCCCGCCTCTAGGGCGGCGTCTTCCTGAATAACCTCCCCCTCCTCTGCCCCTGGAGGGGGGATCACCTTGTGTGGCAGAGAAAGACTTCTGTGACTTCTTGAACCACATCTTCCCCCCTCTCTGAGCCTTGGGATAAGGCCTAGAGGGGAGGGGAAAACGGAACCCTACGGCAGACAGGGTCTTGCCCTCTTGCTCGCATCTGGTGAGGGTGTCTTTCACTTTGGTCCCAAAGAGTGAGGACCCATCGAAGGGAGCATCAGTGAAGGAAGACTTGAAGGCCTCTGCAAAATGACACAGGTGCAACCAGGCTTGCCTCCTAAGGGCCACTGGCTGCCCTACTCCCCCCTCGGCTGCATACAATATGAGCCTCATGGACGAGTTGACAATGGAATTCAGGGTAGACACCTGGGCATTGACCATGGTCGCCAACACCTCAGGTACGTTACCCACTAGAGTATCTCCTAACTCCTTGAAGAGATCTCTCTGGAGCCGAGTGAAATGGCAAAGGTAGTTCAGTGACCATAAGGTGAAGGTCGCTGATGAAAGGGTACGCTTCCTGTACCGGTCCATGGTCCTAGACTCCTTGTTAGGAGGATAGACGGAGGAAGAAGTGTCGGCTACTTCCTTCTGTGTGGCCGCCACCACCACCATGGCATCTACAGAAACCCCTTTGGACAAGAAATCTTTCCCCGGGGGAGCAGAAAGAAACTTATTGGGCCTTCTGGTTACAGGTTCCACCGAATCAGGAGTCTCCCACACCCTTGGACAGATTAAATCCAACAGTTCGTCGAAGGGTGGAGACGCACAGGAGGCAGAGGGTTGAGCTCCAAAGGCCTTGAGGAATACCGACTCCTCCTCCTCCGGGGTTTTGGAGGGCCAGTCACCCCTCTGTCTCAAAATCTCCAGGATATCGGAGAAAGAGACCTCATCAAGGATGACTTGGGGGACCCCTCCGACTCCTCGAGGTCGGTATCAGAAGTGAGAGACTCGTCCTGGGAGTCTATGTGCCTTCTCTTGCACGTCTGTTTTCTGGGGGCCACAGACTCTGAGGGACCCGCAGAAAGTTGGGGGCCACTCATGGGGGTATCCCCAGACCTTTGGGCTCCTCCATCTACGGATAGGGGGGTGTCAGAGGCTCTAGCCGGGGTGGAAGGGGACGGAATGACCGAGCCGGGTGAGGTTACTGACGACTTGGCCAGTGTGCTCCGCATGGCCTCGAAGGCCGGTCCCCCCGAATCAGAGGACCGACGGGCCTCAGAGACCATGATCGGGGTCGAGGTCTCCCAAGCCGATGCACCGAGAGGGAGGCTCAGAACAGACAGCTGTCCCGAAACATCCCCCTTGGGCCCGACCGAGGAAACCCGAGTACTGAAACCTGTGGAAGGAGCCGACGTCGGTACCGATAAACCCTTAAGGGGTACCGGAGCTGGCGGAAGAACATCACTCGGAGCGGAGCACTCCGGCTCCGAAGACAAGGAAGCGCTCGGAGGAGGAACCATCGACACAACCATCGGGACAGGCTCCGGAACAGACTGGGTCGGAGCCGAAAATAATTTAGCCAACACCGGCGACTGCAGGAGCCTCTGCACCACCCTATCAACATCCAAATCAGAGAGCCTGGAGGATTTGGAGGACAGGGACGGAGAATGGGATCTCCTGTCCGGAGAACCATGCCCAACACTGGGAGACCGGCTTCGAATGGGTTCCAATAAAATTGGCTCAGACTCCGATTCCAGTACCACTGATACCTTCTGTGGCCCCAAGGACTTAGGAGCCGAGGAGGAGGTAGAGTCCAGTTTTGAAAGTTTTTCCGGCGGCTCTGAGGAAACAGACGGTGCCGGGGATCTTTTTTCGCCTTGGAAGCCTTAGGCTTGGCCTGAGAACCTGAGGCCGACTCCAAAGACTCCTCGAACAAAGGTTTCAAGAGACCCTTCAATATTAGTTTATTTTTCCTCTCCTGAAGTACCCTCGGACTGAAGGCGTGACAAAAGCTACAGGACTCTTGTAAATGAATTACACCTAAGCAATTAACACATATAGCATGTCCATCATGATGGACATCTTGTAGCTACATTTGGAACATTTTTTGATACCAGAAGGTTTATGCTCCTTCTGCTCCTTAGACATCTTGGAAACACCAGACTACTGAACAACCTGCGAAAGGAAAACAGTGAAGGCGGGAAACAGAGTATAACACAGCTACAGCAAACAAGAACCTCTAAATAAATGGTTCGCTAAACACACACAAGCACAACAGGAGAAATCCAATAACTAGTCTAAGTACACCCACAACTTAGCAACAAGACACAGAAGGGAGGACAGGGTCCTCTAATTCAAACTGGCCCGGCCCACCAGACTTAGGGATAACAAATACAGAACACACAATAACAATCCAGAAATGCAAAAACAGCAAAATAGCTATTAAAATAGCTTTTGGGTTGAAAAAGCATCAATTTTCGAGAGAAAATGAAAATAGCAGGTACTTAGCCACAGCCAAGCAAGACCATGTCCTAGCTACATGAGCAGCAAATGAGATCTGGGGCTATGGAGCAGTGCAACATGGGATACCTACTTGGCCCAGCCAATGAGAGACTTCAAGCTAGTAAAAAGTTGGCTGAACCCGTGAGTAAGAATGTAGGCGAGACTGGACTACATAACATCATAACTTCATCTAATGTTGTCCAATTCATTCCATTACCCTGAGGAATAGAGTCCCCACCTACCATAATCCAGGGAGACCATTAAGGAAGGATATTTCGGAGTACAGCAGAGCCAAAAGCACTTCTGCTCCTGGATACTAAGTCCAATTTCTAATAGGTATGAGGGTTTGACTAAGTTGCAGCAGCACAAATGTCCTCAATAGAAACTCTGGACCAAAAAGCTTGGGACGTGTCCATGGACCTTGTAGAATGTGCCCTTTCTGGACCTGGTAAGGGAACACCTTTAGAAGGATAGATAAACCATCTGGCTAAAGAAACTTTGGTTACTGTCTTACCTTTTTTGGCATTCGAAAAGGAAACAAATAACTGATCACATTTGCTGAAGGATATATTTCTACGGATGTAAAAATTAAGTTGTCTATGCACATCAAGCTTGTGTGAGGTATATTCCTTTGTTCAGATATTGAGGAAAGAAAATTGTACGATCAAGTGAGTGGTTAAAGTTGGTCTCTTTAGCCAGCTTGGGTAAAAAGGAAGGATTCATACATAGGGTAACTCTGTCTATTAAAAACCAAGTATGGAAACTTAACGGAAAGAGCCTGCAGCTCAGCCACTCTCCTGGATGAAGTAATAACTACTAGGAAAAAGTTGAGCCCCTGAAGAAGAAAGTTGTCTAGTTCTTGCAATGCTAGAAGAACCGCTTTCATTGATAACACTGACATGAAACCTGGTCTCTTGGAAGAGCCATGTACCTTGGACCTTCCAGCCCAAGATCTGGCAGACACGGGTTCTCAGATTTAGCACCCTGTCCAATGCAGGATAAACTTGAGCCACAGTTGTGTCCATAGTTGCCCCTATTAAGTCTACGGTTTAAACCAGATCCAGGTGTGACTTCTGCCAGTTGGCAGTAACGTCCAGAGTTTAAGCTAGGTTAAGGAAGTAATCATGGGCCTGAAGGAGAAGATGCCTGGTTGGAGTGGTTAGCAGCTAGTTGTCAGCTAGTTGTCCAGATATGGAAATATCTGTTACCCTTGCAGTTGGACATGAGCTGCAACTACTGCTAGACATTTGATGAACACCCTGGGGGCTGTGGTGAGATTAAATGAAAGCTCCTGAAACTAGTTGTAACTAGTTCCCAGCCTGAAACATATTAAGGACCTGGGGCATCTGTCCATCTTGATATGGTAGTATGCATTCTTGAGGTCTATAGAGCACATCCAATCACCCATCTTCAGGAGAGGTAAGATGGACTGAATTGTGACCATCCTGAACTGTGTGTGTTTCACCAACATATTCAGGTAGGTGAGATCCAATATTGGCTGCAGGTCTCCTGTCTTTTTGGGTAATAAAAAGAATGTGGAGTAAACGCCCGATCTGACCTGATCGGGGGGGGGGGGGGGCCTATTGGATGACCCATTTTTGTAGTAACTTTCTTATTTCCTAAGTAGTGGCCTCCCTTTGACTGAGTGGAACATCAGGGAGGCAAAATGTTTGTTCGGGGATGTCAGAAAAGGGAATGGAGTTGTCCTCTGGATACGATCCTTAGCACCCACTTGGCATGTGTGATGGCCTCCCAGGCTTTTGGATGCAAGGAAAACAGTCCCCCCTGACGGCTTCCAGAGGAGAGCATTTGGGCAACCATTCAGGACTGCTGAAAAGGCTTTTCTGGGGCAGGTTCCCAGGACCCTTGATTTTGCAGACCCCCCCCCCCTCTCGGCCACATGGGTGGCATCTACCATTCTGACTATATCCTCCTCTACCTCTGGGGGAAAAGTCTCCTACAGTGCCCTGGAAAGGGCCCTGCGACTTCCAAAACCATGTTTTCTTACTGCCACACTGGTTCCTAGAGAAGGTCCATTGTGGAAAAGAAAAAGAATCCTGACGGCAGACAGGGTCTTACCACCTTTCTCACTCTGGGTCAGGGTGTCACATACCATGGGTCCAAACAAGGTGGAGCCATCAAAAGAGCGCATTAATGAAAGACTGCTTGAAAGGTCCCACAAAATCGCAAAGCCTCATCCAGGCATGATGCCTAATGGCATTCCCCGAACTGGCTGCTCCTGAGGTACCCTGCGCAGCATGAGAGATAAGCCTCATGGACACATCAGCCAGGGAATGTAGGGTGGCCAACATGCAGGAAACAGACTCCCACTCCTGAGTAGATACAGACCTGGGACTGAGCTAGAAAGCTCCTTAACGAAGTACGTTTGTAGCCAGGTAAAAATGAGACAAGTAGTTTAACGACTGAAGAGCAAAGGTAGATGAGGAGTAGACCCCTCTTACCAAATCTGTCCAGAGCCAAGAATGCTCTATTCGGTGCGGATCAGCAGGGGCTGGGTGACACACAGGTGGTACATGGGCCAGCCCTGAAAGGTTCCCACAAAACCGACTCCTCCAGGGAAAGGGTTATGAGGACCCTACACCCTTCTGGAGAAGGATTTTAAGGAGGTCTCCAAAGGAGACCTCGTTGGATGGAGACTTGCAAGACCCTTCACCTTCCTCAAAATCGGTATCCATAGTAAGGGATTCCGTAGGGGGAATTCACGTGCCTCCTTTTACATGTTCCTTTCCGAGGGACCTCCTTGGAAGGACACTCTAGGGAGGTATTAGAAGAAGCTTGGGGATCCACTGAGGAAACCGTGTGAAGGGCTTCCCGGACTGGCTATCCATGTGGTAGCTCAGAGGTCTTGAGCACAGTTCTAGAGTGGGATGGGGGGTTCCAATTGTAGTAAGTGCCAAGGGTCTCCTAGGAAGAGAGAGGTCCCTTTCCACAACCTCAAATGCAGAAGGACACCGAACCAGCTGGACCGGTCTCACAGAGGCCAAAGCCACCAGGGCAGACACCTCCCGGAGGGAATGGGCCTCTCACTCCAAGGGGGGAGTTGGAGCAGAGCTGTCAAAGGCTGAGGCCCTTAGGGGAAGAGATGGCTCTGAGAACACTGGAGTTGAAGTCACCCCCCCCCCCCGAACTAACCTTGATTCTACGGCTCCAAGACATGCTCAGAACTGAAGCAGCTGGAACTGAACAAGTCAGTAAGAATGTCAGAGAAGAAGAAATCTCTATCAACTCTCACACTGGGACCCAATGGAACTGACAACTTCGAAACAGAGAGATGAATCAGAAAAAGAGTTCTAGGCTGGAAAAGGGAGAGCTTCACAGATCCAGGAAGTGGAAGGGGCAAACACTAGCCCCATCTGGATCAGTGTCTCGAAGAACTGCCTCATGAGCTTACCCACATCCCTAGAGGACAGGCTTCGGGGAAACCTGGGACGAAGCTGAAGAGGGAGGTCGGAGAGATCTCTGTGGGGAACAGAGAAGACCCTGGCTCTGACACGGCTGGAGCCAACGCCGAGGGAACGCCACTCAGCCCTGTAGCCACACAGGAGAAATGGAGAACTGGGTAGGTCGAGGTAAGAGAACTCAGAGCTGAATGTCTCAGTTCTGAAGACTTCTGTTTCTTCTGAGGAGGACCGTGTGGGAGACGGCCCCCTGGACTCCTGGGAATCCTTGGGCTTCTTAGCCGGGGGGTTTAGTCCCTGAGGTAGCAGAAGAAAGAAGCAAGCCCTTTAAAATGAGTTTGCTTCTCCTATCCGCCAGAGCCTAGTGCTGAAAAGCCCTGCACTTGTCACAAGGGGTTTCCAACTGGAGCGACCCCAAACAGTAAATTCACTCCCCGTGGGCGTCAGATAAGGGAATCTTCTAATCACAGGAAATGCAATTTTTAAAACCAAAAGTCTTGAGGAGAAAAGAAAAAAGGGAGCAAAAGAAGGAAAAAACTCTCTCTTTTTTAAATAAGTAAAGACTAATGGATAGAACCAAACAGCTAGAAAGAAAAGGAAAGCAAAGGAGAAGATAGAAAAGGTATTAAGACTCAAAACGCTGGAAAGTCATTGAAAATTACTCTAAACAGAGACGTTCAAGCAGAACTTGCAGAGAAGTTCAAGCAGAATTCGCTGCTAATACCAAGTATGGCAAACAAGATCTGAGGTAACGTGGGGGGAGTGGGGCATTATAGGTAGGTAGGAGGAGCTCAAGTTTGCAATCTCAAGCTGTGAGAAGGCAGTCGGTCGGTTCCAAGCATTGGAACAGAGTCCCTCAGGTTAATGGAATGAATTGGACAACTAAAATATTTGGCATTTTCTCAATCATGTAGGGTTTTCAGCAGGACCAGTGTCTCTTGCCATGTAGCTTCCTCAGTTCCCGTGTTTAATAATCTTTCCCAGTTCTCTCCATGTCCATCTACAATTAATTTTCTAATTAGGCTTAGTACTTTAAATAACTTGGAAATTAAAGCCCTGGTACTGAACAATTCCGGTCTTCTTTCAACCAGCAGTTTTACAAGATCTGTGGCATATATTCTTGCATTATTAATCCAGCCTGTCTTGTTTATATGTCTTCTTAAACAAGAATTGTAATTCCAATGGTATACCTTTTGCCTAGGTCTCCTTCCATCCCCCATTCAAAAAAAAAAAAAAACGATTGAGTGGTAGCATCTCACAAAGAAGGATCCCCTATGGGAATCAAATCCTCAAAATTTAAATCCAGTAAAGCCTTGTCTACTAGTTCCTGGATATCTTGTCTAAATCTATCCGGATGGATTTAAATTATGATTTTGACAACCAACTGAAAATTTAAAAAAAAAAAAATTACCCCACAATTTTATGCAAGTAGGTTCTTTAATTGCCTCAAATAGCACTTCCAGATGGACCAATAAAATGGAGTTTGCAGACAGAAATTCAGCCAGCCTTATCACATACTAAAACCACATAAGGTGCAATATCACAATATCCCCTCATTTGTTTGCAGAGTAAACTTACCTAGTGTAACTCTAGCCCTACTCTGTCCAAAGAGGAAAAAAATCATAACTATTTCAGTTTTAAAGTACGAATTATGGTGGTATGGACTACAAAGCCTAATCTATATACAGCAAATGAGGTAATAAAAATAACTGTTACTGTCTTACCTACATCCATGACTAAATTTTTCCATTTATTAGTTTGCCTTTAATAAATGCTTTTTGCAGTTCATCGAAATTTATTTTTGAGTATTCTCACCCCCTAACCCGAGCAAACCATATTCCCTGATATTTACATGCACCACTCACTGATAAAAAGGGATATTTACTACCTAACTACAGAATCTGTTTAGGCAAGTTGACCTTGTATCTGAAAAGTCTTCCAAATTGGCTCACTATACCTACAAGATGAGGTAGATCTTCCAATTGTCTTGTTTATGACAGGAAAACCATCAGCAAACATGCATAGCTTTAGATTTGATGAAATTTAGGCCCACCCAAGAATAGATGCTATACATATTTTCTGTGCCAACAGTCCCAAAAAATTAGTAAACAAAACGGGAATAGCGGGCAAACCTGTCGAGTTCCTCTATGCTACTGAAATTTATCAGACAATGCTTATGCAACCATGACCTGTTCCTCTGCCTCATGATATAGCTTCATGATATATGTTTTGTAAAAGCAAGAGAAACCCCCTTGGAAATCTCACTCTGATTAAAATTTAAAAAAGAAAGAAGCAATTAACTTTTTGAATATGTTTTCAGTGTCAAGACTCAACAACCTTAACAGGCTGGAATTATTTTCTGCTTTAAGTAAAATTATATTTGCATACAATTTGTATAGTATCAAATGTTCTCCTTCTTGGTACAAAACCACATTGATTTGGGTGGATTTGTTTGGGTAAAAAATAGGTTAGCC
The DNA here is from genome assembly GCF_019279795.1 of Protopterus annectens. Taxonomy (NCBI): domain Eukaryota; kingdom Metazoa; phylum Chordata; order Ceratodontiformes; family Protopteridae; genus Protopterus; species Protopterus annectens. The sequence continues at coordinate 519,590,225 of NC_056733.1, forward strand.
TACTTGCCAAAATGGACAAAGACTACACAACCATGGTTTGCTTCAGATACTGGTCTAAAAGATGAAGAGTAGAAGAGGATCTTTACTTTGTTTAAATATAAAACTAACACCACTGCTTGCTTTCAGGATACTGGAGTCTCACTATACGAGAATTTTCAATGTCAGACACATTCTTTTAAAAAATTTCTTTTCCTGCAATAGCCAAACTTCAACAGGTATTTCTTCTGAAAGAGGGAATTTTCCTCTTCTGCTTTTTTATAGCCATGTCAACTTCTTTTTCTGTTAATCAGTCTAGGTAATGCAGGACCTTGTTCACTGGTTATAGTCTGGAAATCTAGCTCCTCGAGTTTTTCCATTTGCTCTCTCATATCCAATGCAGCTTCTTCTTGCCAGTATAGTGTAATAGCCTTGAAATATAGGGAACAGGTTCATAGGTATATACTAGGCTAATAATCATTAGGGTCTTTATAAGCCTAGCTGTGCAATCCAACCCAACTATGTATCACGGGCGTTTATTATTAGGAGGCATATTCATTAGCAAGTTACTTGAGGTTGTGTGTGGGAGGGGGTATGCAAGTTTGGGCATTACTGTCTGCCTCTATTTATCAAAGAAATAGGGGCCAGACCTGGGGTGAACTTCTGATCTCCCATACACTGGTCAAGACCATACAAATAGGGTTAGGGATGGACTCTGCTTCACAAGGATGGGAAGCCTGTTCAACAGCATGGGGATCTTCAGACATTTGCTTCACAAACATGTCTTATTTACATCACATGCAAAATTTTAATTCTTGGGTCTAGTGGTTCTGATGATGTTATTTTGCAGATGTGTAAAAGATCCACCAGGGCTGCATCAGCGGATACTTTGTATGCCAGCAAAGACAGCCTCTCAGTAACCTGTAGGAGACTGGCTAGAGAAGATTAAAGCCCTGTGTGTTTACACCCTGGGGTCTCCTCATAAGGAACCTTTGTGGGTGTTCCAACTGTTGCATACGTTTGGTCAGGTACATGCCGAAGGGGACATTATTCTCAATGGATGGGTTTGATAAGGGCTGAATAAAGTGGCACTATGACTTCCTTGGACAAGGAAGCCATGCCATTACTTACAAGCTAGGCACCACAGAATGGTTTTCTTACTACCTTGACCACAGGTTGGTCAAAGGCAACGTATTGTCTACATATGTTCCCAGGTCCCGGACTACTGGGTCAAATCTTAGGAGTGTCTTAACAATGGAGTAATTAACATGGGTGGCAGTTTTCCCAAAAGGCACTATAATGCATTTCTTGGCACTGAGCTTTAAATCAGTGACTTCACCACCAGTTATTTGTCTGTGTTGGGCCCTCTTGTAAGACGTTTGTTTCATGACGGGGGAATCTATGAAAGCTCGCAAATTACAGTCATCTGTGAACTTGAGTCAGCCACCTTTAGCATTAGCCTCTGGAGAAACAGATGCTAAACAGCAGCAGTCCCAACACAGAGCCCCGAGATTCCTTGCTGATGATTGGCCTTAGCTGAGGTGGTCTCAACAATCCTGACTTCTTTGGTCCTACATGTGAGCCAGCTAGCAATCCTTTGAGTTACGTAGGGGGTTATACCCAGTTTGGAGAGTTTGTCAACTTTACAAGAGTGGGGTATTGTACTGAATGCCTTAATCAGGTCCAGGTAGGCAGCATGCATGGTTTTCTTTTCACCATTGCCTTTTTGACCTTTTTAGAGAAGTTCACCAGGTTTAGTAGGGATAACCTTCCTTGAAAAAAGCCAAACTGGGTTGGGTCCATTGTCTGAAGGTTACCCAAATCTTTGATTATCACGATATTTTGTTCCATGGCTTGGCATATTAGATTAGTCAAACTAATAGGTCTGTAGTTTCCCGGGTCGGTTGATGGTCCACCCTTATGAAGTGGGATAAGCATTGTAGTCCTCCATTCTCAAGGTACAAAACCTGTTTTGAAGCTATAGTTGAAAAAGTGACCCAAGTGCTCCTGATAGGTTATTGTTTTGAGCTATTTAGGAGGTATCGTTGGATACTGTCAGGGCTCACTGAGGTTGTATTTTTAGCCTTAGTAAGCACTGCCAGGACCTGCTCCCTGTTAATCATTGGGGTGTGGGGTTATGCCAGCAGGTATTTCATGAAGGAAGCCAGGGGGAAGTGGTGGGTGAAGCTTGATCAGAATTTGTCAGCCAGCAAATTCACCACATCTCTTTGCTCAGTGAAGGAGGCACCACTGACCACCAATTCGTCACACTGCTGTGTGCTGCTGCCTTTGAGGTTTTGGAAATAGCTGTAGAAGCCCTTGGAGTTGTCTTTAGCTTATGATGTCAATCTTAACCTCTTAACTGGACTCATTGGACTTAAATAGTCTTCTTTGTTTCCTGTTTAGCTTAAATTACAGAGCTCCTATCATTATGGGAGCTGCTCTTCCTGATTTTAGCCATAATTTTTTCCTTTTTTTTATACACCCTATTAAGGTTACGATTTCACCGGTGTGATTTTTTTAGAGTTTGTTTTGGATATGCTTCTATTATGTACAGCAGCCTGTATACAGCCACTTACATGGTTGCACAGGGTCTCTATGAGCAATTCCACACAGGCCGCTGTGAACTCAGGGTTGGGAGAAGCACGGAATTTTGACAACTACTGCTTAATAGGATGTATATTTGCTTTGGAATGGTTCTCAACTGTTACAGGGTTTCCTGGGATTGCAGAGTTGATTTTTATTTTGAAGGAGACAGCTTTGTGGTCTGATCTCATCAGTGAGAATCAGACTGGTGGGGAGTGCAATGCTCACCCATATGGGTGAGTACTAGGTTCAAAACTTTTGAATAGCCAATGGTGTATGCACTTACCTGGTCAAGGGTATGTGCGTTAATGAAATCCAGCAATTTCTGCACCTTCGAGTAAGAAGCAGTGTATCTTATGCAGACTATACTGTGATAGTTAGTCTCCCACAAATACGGTATTTGTTTTAATGGTGACTGTATTCAGTAGGTCTCAGTAAGAGCTATGGGATTCTTGGAATATTCTCCTAGAGTTCCCAATTACCACATATGAATCCAGAACCTGAATGTGAGAGATTCTTCTTCCTACTTTTTGTAGTCCAAGGTGCAATGCTAGACAACTTGTGTTTTTAGGAGCCGCAACTCCAAACAGACACTAATGCAACTTTAATCGCAAAGCTGGTTTCCAAATAATTGATGAGCCTCCCTTTTGGACTCTCTTGAGAGTTCTGCTACCTTTTGGGTTAAGGTTTCTTTATTTATCCAATACTGCCTTAATTCTAAAGACTAAATCATACTTTCTAGCAGATTCTTGCCTAGACGTAGTTGGCTATATAGTTAACATGTCCTAGAAGCTTGTTTATAAATATCCGGATCTCTGACCACTCATTCATTCCCCCGTAGAAATACATGTTGCATTGCTTCTTGTACTCAAATTTTTAAATTTTGGATTATCCAGCATGTACATAGGAAAGCAACAGTCATTGGTCATATATTATACATCTTCTAACAATGTGCTGCTACCAGAAATACATGATCCGAAAGAAATACAAGTCCTATCGTAAGCCTCGGTAACGTGTATACTTGCACTGACAGCATATATATTTTATCAGTTCTAGACTACATCCTGCAGAGTCAAAGGTATAACCTGGGTCCCCCTCCTGATATGTTACATAGCCAATGTCTGTCAATCCTGTGTTTTGGATATAAACTCTAATCTGGCAGCTCTTCCTATGTAACTTAACCTGCCTTTGACCTGCACTTACAATTCCTTTATATGTCACTGGATTCTAATCCCCTAAAAAAAAAATACCCCTCAGAAAAATCTAACAGAGGGGTCAATCTTTTTAAATACAGTGTATTTAGCTTTTGGGGTAATTATATAGACACGATTAGTGACATCATTCCATATGTAATTGTCCTTTATTGCAAAAAGCAGACCTTGTATGTCTGTGTCTTTTGGAACTACAGTGCCCCTCTCCACAAAACTATCAGTCCCTTCTCTTTACTCCTGGATATGCTGAATGACCTACTACATTAAATCCCCTTTTATTAAGTCACCAAATATGTTGGGAGACTAGATGCATCTCTTGTACTGCAGCAAGATCTGCTTTACATCTTTTATCTCGCAAAAGAATTCCATACTTTTTTATAGGATTATTTAGGCCACTACTGTTCTAGCAACCTAAAAGACATTATCATATTTTTAACAAGAAAATTCTCTATCATGATATAATTCACATTGAACAGTCTAGTCTTTATTGTACAGATCATTGTAGTTCATAAGGAAGTTACTGCCTCGTTAAGATAGCCAAAACATGACAACTTTACCCAGTGGGATTACTTGTATGTTAGACAATACAGCTGTTGTGTTGTTGTCTCTTTCAGCTTTTCCCGGTTAGGGGTCGCCACAGCGGAACTCCGGTCCGCTAATAATTGGCAGTAGATTTTTACGTGCCGAGTTGCCAGCTCTGACGCACAACCTTCAACGAAGGTACACCCATTCACGCATGTCTCCACACAGAAGACACTCTAGCTGGGAATCGAACAGGACGTCTTACTGTGAGGCGACAACGCTACCGGAGCACCACCATGTTAGACTATACAGTGCTGTGCAAAAAAGCACAAGTTAAGAAAACAATATCACATCTAACTTGAGCAAGAAAAAAAATGCATGTAGAACAATTACAGTTCTTCCATGGCAACTGCCCTTCCACTGATGGCTTTGCCCATCTCCAACACACTTCTGTAGTTTATCACAAAGCAGCCAATCAGGGCAAGCAGTTTATGGTCATAAGATGTGCTTGGTTGCATGCCTTTTTCAAGTAACCCTGTGAAGGGGTTTATATAAACTTAATACAATTTGCAAATTCATCACCATTACCCTTGGCAACTTAAAGTTTATCTTGTTCTTTCCCTATGCCTGCCTTAGCACTACTGCTATACTTTTCTACCACCAATGATCATTCATTCACATATGCCTCCAACAGTGCAGCTATTCTAGTGTTACTTAGATTAGACCCCCTCAGCTGAGAAAGAAACGAATGCATGTATATTTGTCTACATATACTGTAGACAAATTACACCTATGTCAAATCTCATTTTTTGTTGTACTTCTGTCACAATTTGCTTTCCTTTAGACCTTGTTGTCATTTGAAGAGGGGGAAAAGAATCCCGTTGCAATATATGCTGTTGGGCTGGGTTATGAGTTTAGCTCGATCTACCCCTGCAGTCCTTGCATTCTACTGAGGGGCATCTGCCATCAGAAGATAAGGTGCGCTTGCATTCAGCAATCGCAGGGCTTATTCAGGGTCTCTAAGAGACTTTACATCCCTATCCCCATTTACAGAATCACCCTCAAAGTTGCTGGACAGAGCAATTGAGTTCCAACATTCTGCCTCCTGCAAGCCCACGTAACTGGTAGGAATAGGGCTCTCATTTTTATAGTAGTCACTAAGCAGTCAGGATCAGTGTAGCTTCTTGTTGTCTCCACTCAAAGTTTCTCAAGCTTCCAAACTAATTTATGTTACTTCAAGGTATAAAAGTTTCCATTTGTATTAGTATGGCATGGGGCAGTCTCTGGGAGACTGCTGTAGGTCTCCATCAGGCTCTAAGAGCACTTTCAATTTTAATGTCCTTCACCAACATACCAGACCACATGGCCTACTGCAGTTTTTCATAGTTAAGTTATCTCTACCCTGGAGTCCCTCAGAGATCCTGATTATATGAATGGTTTCACTGTGAGCATTATCCTACATCTCATTTAGCCTGTGCTCAGTATAATCCAGCCTGGCCTCAGTTACTTCAACACGTGTTCATAAATCCTGATTATCTTCAACTAAAGTCTGCAGCCTGGCCAACTACCAATTCAAGCTTTGTTCCACCTGGTCAGGTGACTGTCACTGTTGGCCATATGCTTGTGAATCATTTTACTCACACCCCTTATTTCTCTTAATATTAGATTTAGCAAAACTTGCTCATCCTGCAGATTTTCTGCTTCCGTTTGTTCTCTCTAAATTTGGCCTGCAGGTTTACCTGGTAAATTCATGTGTGCAGTTACAGTGTCTGCTTTGGAAAACACTGACCTTTTCCATTTCCTTTTCATGTAGCTATTACTAGCTAATTTTAGTACATGGAGTGAATAATTTTTTCACATACCAAAATCCATTTTCTTACCTGTTATGATTCACTTCCAGCCAGACCAGTAACCTTGCTGCCTATTAGTCCTTCACTGCTGCTCTCCTTTTTGACTCTTCCTTCTTCAACAACTACTGCTTATCAGATACACCAAGCCCTTATTATATCACTTCTGGTTTATTCATGTTTGTAATTCAACTATAACATCATCAGCTACTTAACTTAGTCTTTCTTTATGCTTTACTGCTTGCCACAGTTATTATAATAGATTTTCCTTGACAGTTGATGCACATTTTTCCATCTTATCTCAACAAATGCCTGCGTCGATATTACCTCATTCATCCTCTCCTCCTGTAACTGCTTTGCTGACTTATTTATAGTGGATATACTTTTTTCAGTTGATATTTCTCTTGAGAATATTGCTGCAATTGTGGACACAAAATTTACATTACTTCCTTATGTTACTGCTTTGCTATCCCATTCAGAGACTACGCATTTATCTTCAGCTGTTTTCTAGCGAGTACTGCTACAACTATTAATTTCTTTTTTTTATTTATAACCTTCTAGTCTACACTGAATCTGTAATCACTATAAATCTTATATGTATTCATAAAGTCCCTAATATAATCTTTCTGTTCGTTTTTCCTTTCAACGAACAGGTTTTTGGAGTTTTTCGTCAGGCCTCTGCTGAAAAAAGGGTCTTGAAAGACTCCCCCAGTAGGACTTTCTCTAAGTAACAAAATGCAAACAAACCTATCAACTTACGTGCATTTATAGCCCTATACTGTTATCACAATGGCAAAAGTATGGATCATGTCCTGTTCTCCTGCAATCCCTGAAACCAAAATTTTGCAACAAGCTGTCACCACTTACACTTGGCCCAGTTTTAGTGGAAAACAGGTAAAAAGTCTTGAGGTTACATAATCACAAAGCCAATTATCAGTGATAATCTCCTCCAGAGCCAAAATTCTGAATTCTTCCTCCTCACATCACAGCCAAGTTCTGAAGCACTCAAGCTCCTCAGCCATCTTGCACACTGAAAACCACTCCTTTATTTTTCTGCCTTCATCCGCTACAGTATGTACATAAACTAATTTACATAATGATACATACAACTGTAGGGTCAGTTATCAGTCTAACCATTTTGGTTAAGTTGGAAAATTATGTTGTAATTTTCATTACCACACAAAGCAAATTTAACAATTAATTCCGCAATAATGATTTACCACCCTACAATTTTAATGTCTGCAGTCTTGCTTCACCTGTCAGGAATGTTGCATCCTCTAACAAAATAGCATCCACAATATATTTTAGCACACTATTCCAATATCCCTATCATTTTTATATTACTAACACTGTTGACACTTACTGAAAATACTTTAAACTTAAAAAGGAAAAGCAATAATTTTAGAGGAAATATTATTGCTTTTCCTTCTTTTTAAGTTTAGAGGAAATATGTATAAATTTTCATTTTCTTATTTTTACTCTTTCCCCAGCTGAATATTTTTCCTGGGTATATGTATGAAGTAATCCTTGATCATCAGAATCAGATTTTTCACTGGCTAGAACCTGAAAAGAAAACAGTATCATACCCTTCCCCTGACCTAATTTTCTGCACGCATTCGCTCCCACCTCATTTTTCTCCCTCCATATTTTTTTTCTTCTACAGCTTCTTCACCTAGTTCGCTCTCTTCCCCAGCCTCTTACTGTCCCTGCTTGTGTACGTTTTCTTCCCTTTTCCCTTCATTTTCATTATTTAGTGTTTGCTCTTGACAATCCTACCAAAATTGTCTTTTAATCAAAATGTACATTCAGACACACCTTCTTGCAATATGTCCATTCTCCCCCCACATTGGTCACATTGTACATTGTCACAGTCCACAAAATAAGCAAGACTTAGATTGCCCTGCATATCTTCATGTCCCTCTATGACCAGCCCCCCCCCCCAAATAAATAAATAAATAAAAACACTTGGCAAGTGTTTTACCATGTTTTCACCTTTCAAAACAATTCCACCCTCCATTCCATAAGTTTCTCTCATGTCTTTCTTTCAAAATATCACACAGAGCCTGCAGGCATTTTTTTAACATAGTCTTCTTCCATTTCATCAGTTCTAAAGTGCAAATTAACATTTAATTTACTACCAGAAAACAAATAATTGTTCCATGGATAGAGCTCCTCCGTTTGTTATACAGTTTAAAAAAATGTATCATCAGTTTCAAATATTAAGTCACAAAAAAATCTCTGCTCTCTGTTCACAACATAACATAAAATTTCTTGAGCTTTAAACCCCAGAACAGTTACCAAACTGCCCCATAAATATATATTACAGTGTAACTTTTTGCTTTTATTGTCGGAGGTGGACTGCTCTTCTTTCTTATTTCAAAAATGGTTTTACTCACAGTTTGCTGCTGCTCTCCTTTACTGCCTGCTGTAACTGCTGCATATGTTTTAGTCACTCTTATTATCCACTGCCATAAAACCAAAACACTTGCGGCTGCTTTTCTCTTTAACTTTTTTCCACTGCTGCATTCCATGCTGTCCCTTTCAACCGCTTCCTTTTCCACATCCTCAGCACTTACAAAACAGTTATCAGCCATTTCACCACATGAAGCTGCAGAACTGTCGCCTGGATCATCCTGATCGATTTTTAACAGATAATCATCAGTAAGCCTTCCTGATGCCAGGTCTGTTATCTGCACCACTTCCAAAGACTCACTGACTTCTTTCTCAAAGAAGACTTCTAAATGCTGCTCATTTGTAACATCTACGACACAGAAATCATTGTTTACATTCTGAAGCTCCATATCAATAGAATTTCCTTCAAATTCTCATCTTCTACCTCTAAGCGCTCAATAGCTTTCCTCTCCTCCATTTGCTGCTGCTGCTTCCCTTAAGCCTCTTCCTTGCAGTTGCAAGTACCTTCTGACCCCATCTAGCAGCTCCAAAGAGTAGGGGGAAGTTCCCTGATGCCCTGGCCAAATGTCCCCTAGTAGTACAAATACCACCTCAGATTTACCCTGAAAAGAGGCTACTAGCCTGGTGGGACTAACCCAGTTAACAGAGAATAAAAAAATAAAATATGATATCCTTGAATCCCATATAACCTGAAACTTGAACACAGGTTGATGAACTTTTGAGACCAGAGCCTGAAATGTTGAAAATGCTACACACATCAAAAAGTAAGTTGAAATTAAGAGTGACCTTGACTCAAAGAAAATAAGAAAATGAAATTTTCAGCACGGAGCCATATCCTACTGCATCCACTTCACCTTCACTAGTGGAGTATACCAACTACAAGACTGCATATCAGGGATAAGCGCAAAACTGTCATGCAGGTATATCTGTTACAGTGGACAAAACTGTCATGCAAGTATATCTGTTACAGTGGAATAACAATGTGGATTGGCACCCCCATCCATCTTTGAGGTGATGTGATTTACAGTTACTGTACTGAATAAGGGAGTGCAGGGGAATTCTGTTATGGAAAAATATGAGACTGACAGTTACTATACTAATTTGTGAAATTTCACCTGCCCATACACTGCTTACTTGCCACATACTGACTGCTATATGCTGCAATGTACTGCTGCTAGTATAAGCAACACATAGCTATCATTCATTACATTTCTAGAAAGAAACCTTAAAAGGCTTTATTTAAAAGGAACACATACCCTACCATATTTTCAGTGTTCTGCAAGTCAATTGTTAGCTTACAGAGGTCAGGTACAGAAAATGGTTCAGTGTCAGGTTGTGCAAATGTATTCCTCTAAAGGTGAGTTGACCAAAAGCAAAATAATCATCCTGTTTTTAAACTTGGGTGTTATTCCCCCAGGAGGACAAAAACACCTATGCTGGGGACTTCATCCCCTGAACCCTTGGCTTTTATTGTGCTTTATCCAAATGCAGTTAGTCAAGCGCTTGGTCATTTTACAAGTGATAAGACTCCACAGTAGATGTCACTTAATAAGAAGTTATGTACTCACCATATCGTTCCATCTGAGTAGGTAAACTTCATTTGTCGGCAACCTGTGGGATACGTATCCAATCTCGGATCCAAGCCGGCAACTTTACAAAGCTTAGATCCGAGCTCCTAGCTCCTCCCCTTACCCATAATCCCCTGCCAACCCTGACTGACCTCAGATCAAATTTGCCCGCAAGCACTACAGTGGATAACTAACTACATTATCAGAAATGGTACATCACTATATGGCATGAAACACGTCTGAAGGTCAGGGGGACGGAGGGGGGGGGGGAACGGTTGCCGACAAATGAAGTTTACCTACTCAGATGGAACATTATGGTGAGTACATAACTTCTTAATCTGAAGTAGTTAACTTAATTTGGTCTGGAACCTGTGGGACAGAGTCCCCAGCTACCTAAACCTTGGGCGGCCTTCATGGAAGGATATTCCGGAGCACTGCGAGCCAAAAGAAATTCTCCCTCTGGAGGTAATGTCCAATTTATAATGATTGATGAAGGTATGAGATGAGGCCCAAGTGGCTGCTGAACAGATATCATCCAAGGAAACCCTGGATTTAAAGGCGGCAGATGTAGCCATAGCCCTAGTTGAATGGGCACGAACTCCTTGAGGTGCGGGCCTGCCGGAATTTTGATACGCTGTAATGATACACTGAGAAATCCATCTCGATAAGGAAACTTTCGAGACCGGTTTACCTAGATTAAACTTGGCAAAGGAGACGAACAACTGGTCAGATTGTCTATGACCAGATGTCCTATGAATGTAAAATCTAAGTTGTCTGTGCACGTCCAAAGAATGTAGTCTGTACTCCCCTTTGTTCTGGAAGTTAGGAAAGAAGACCGGCAAATTGATAGATTGGTTAATATTAGATTCAGAAACTACCTTCGGGAGGAAGGATGGATTGGTCCTGAGGTAAACCCTATTCCTTGTGAAAGGCTAAGTATGGGGGTTTCACAGAAAGAGCTTGAAATTCAGATACTCTCCTGGCTGAAGTAATAGCCACAAGAAAGGCTGTTTTCCAAGACAAATATTTGAGGTCTACTGAAGATGCCGGTTCAAAGGGAGGGGCTGTCAGGGCTTGTAATACCAAGGTCAAATCCCATGGAGGTACCGCTTCCTTTATTGGAGATCTAAGAAGAAAGGTGCCCTTTAGGAACGTTTTGCACAATTTTGTAGTAATCAAAGGACCCATTTCAGTACCTACGTGGTAATGAGAGATAGCTGCTAACTGAACCTTAACCATAGAACAGCTAGCTCCGCCATTAAAAAGACCTGAAAGAAAGGCCAGCACCGCAGGCAAGGGGTCTGTAAAAGGGTCCAAATTATGGCGTTCTGCCCAGATAGAGAAACGCTTCCATTTACTACCATAGACCTGCCTAGTAGAGGGCTTGTGCGCTGCTACTAGGATAGTTTTAACTGGGGAAGAGATACCGGGAGTCCTAGCTACAAGTGGAACTGGAGCAGCCAAGCTGTAAGCTTGAGGCTGGCCAGGTCGGGAAGTGGGAGCCCCTGGGGGTGGGAGATTAGATCCGGAAGGAGATCTACAATCCAGGGCGTATTCACTCGATGAGTCCACAGGTAAGGGAACTAAGCTTGGCGAGGCGAGAATGGGGCAATGAGGATCATCCTGCTCCCCAACTGACTGACTTTCTGAAGAAGTTTCAGCATGAGGGGAAGAGGAGGGTAGGCATAGAGAAGACCGGGTGGCTAAGCATGTACCAAGGCGTCCCTCGGGGCTTCCCCGGCAGGGGGAATGAGAGCGAAGCAATTGTTGCATTTTGTGTTTGAGGGAAATGCTAAAAGATCGCAACAGGGCTGCCCCCAAACGGCAAAAAATTGACTCGCTACTCGAGGATTGAGGGACCACTCGTAAGGTGAAAGGATGGTGCGACTCAGTCTGTCCGCCAGGAGGTTGGTCCGTCTCGGAATGTGCGTTGCAATGAGAAAGTGGTTGGTGGAGATCGCTCATTCCCACACTCTCATGGCTTCTTGACAGAGAAGACCTGGTTCCCCCTTGTTTGTTGATGTACCACATCACAGACATGCTGTCTTGTCTGGATTGCAATTGTTCCTAAGGGTCTGAAGTGCTTGCAACGACAACAGCACTGCCGTCATCTCTAGAACATTTATGTGCAATAAGGTCTCCGAATCGTTCCACGTGCCTTGGACCGTCCTGCTCGAATAATGCCCCCCCCCCACTCAAGACGAGAGGCGTCCATGGTCACCGTGGCGAGAGGGGGGGGGTCATGGCAAAGGGGCGTCATGCCTGGAGGTCCGGCGATTGAAGCCACCAAACGAGAGCCCTCTTGCAGGCCCTGCTGAGAGAAATGGGGTGACTCAAGGGGTATTGATGAAGGGACCAGTGCACTTGGAGAGTCCACTGTAAATTCCTCATGTTCAGACGCGCCATGGGAAGAAGGTTTATAGCGGCTGCCATGGACCCCACGGCCCTCAAAACCAATCCCGCCGGAGGTTTTGAAGATTGAAAGATGGGCCGCACATGTGCCCTCAAAGTGTGCAACCAGTCGGGAATTAAGACAACTAGATGCCTGTTGGTGTCCAGTCTGGCCCCGATAAAATCTATTACCTGTGTCGGGGTGAGAGAGGACTCGTCCGAGTTTATAGTGATCTATAGTTGTGGAGCAAGGTTGAGAAAGTAGTCCCTGGCTAAGCATAGTAGATGCCTTGTCGGGGCGGTGAGGAGCCAGTCGTCCAGGTACGGGAAGACCTGCATTTCCTGGAGTCTCAGGTGGGCCACTATCACTGCTAATACCTTGGTGAACACCCTGGGGGCTGAGGTGAGACCAAAGGGGAAGACCCTGAATTGATAATGACTGGCTCCCAGCCGGAAGCGGAGAAACCTCCTGGACCGTTCGTTCATCAATATGTGGTAGTACGCGTCCTTGAGGTCTATGGAGCACATCCAGTCGTTCTCCCGCAAGAGGGGGAGAATAGATTGAAGAGTGACCATCTGGAACTTTTCTTTGGTTACTGACAGATTTAGTAGGGAAAGATAGAGGATGGGCCTTAGGTCCCCCGTCTTTTTTGGCACCAAAAAGAACCTGGAGTAGTAACTTGATCCGGACTGGCCCGGAGAGACATGCTGGATGGCTCCTTTTTCTAAAAGCAGTCAAATTTCCGCAGCTGCTGCCTCCCTCTGATTGGGTGGAACATCGGGGAGGTGTCCGGGGGTGTCGGGAATGTAGGAAAAGGGAATTCTGTACCCTCTGGATATGATACGAAGCACCCAGCGGTCTGTTGTAATGGACTCCCAAGCTGCCATGTGCTTCGAGAAACGCCCCCCGACTGCTTCCAGAGTGGAGCAGTCGGGCAACCCCTCAGGGTTGCTGTGTGGGCCGAACAGAGAAGGCTTCTCTGGACCCAAAGTTTTTTGGGTCCCCTCTGCCTCTAGGGCGGCGTCCACCCTGTCCTCCTCTGCCGCGGAAGGACTGGGAGTCCGGAGTGGACTGGGATTGTTGCGACTTTTGGAACCACATCTTCTTCTGTCCCTTTTGGTTCTTGGAGAAGGACCTCTGGGGAGCAGAGAAGCGGACTCCGACGGCAGACAATGTCTTCCCGTCCTTTTCGCTCTGGACCAAAGTCTCGCGAACTGAACCATCGAAGGGGACATTCGCAAAGGACGCCTTGAAGGGTTCCGGGAAATCACAATGTCGGAGCCAGGCCTGGCGCCTCATAACTAGGCCTGCTCCGCTGGCTCTAGCGACTCCCTCTGTAGCATGGGATAAAAGCCGAATAGAGGTGTTGGATATAGACCTAAGAGTGGCCATGCGAGTGGAGTACAACTGTTCGTCCTCCCCCGACATGGACTCTGGGGGTGATGCAGCGTACTCTTTGATAAGGTCTCGCTGCAGTCGAATCACATGTGCCATGTAGTTCAGGGACCTTACAGTGAAGGTCGCTGAACTAAAGACCCGCTTCCCAAGACGGTCCATCGAGCAAGACTCCTTGCTCGGGGGATGGACCGAGGGACTCTCTTGGGCTAACTCCCTCTTGGTGGCTGCCGCCACCAACATGGCATCTACAGGGGGTCCCTTGCTCCAATGGGATTTCTCTGCCGGGGGGCTCAGGATCTTGTCAGTACGTTTGGGGACTGGCTCCACAGTGTCTGGCTCCTTCCACGCCCTAGTGGTGATAAGGTCCACTAAGGGGTCAGCCAGAGGGGACACCCAAGAGGTAGATGGGCCTGCATCGAACGCCTCCAGGAACACGGATTCGTCCGAGAAAGCCTTGGGGGGCAGACCACTCCCCCCTCTTATCCTAAGCATTTCCATTCGGAAACATCCTCGGGGGGTGAACTTGGGGAGCCTTCCCCCTCATCCAAATCTGTGTCTTCTGTCAAGGACTTGGGGGAGTCCATGTGCCTCCTCTTAAACTTCCGCTTGTGAGGAACATCCTTGGGGGGACTGTCCGAAGACGACTCACCAGCAACGTCTTGTTCCAGGGGAACGACCTGAGACGTCAAAGCAGGCTGTCACTGTGGCCGGGCGACGGAAGCCTTACCCAAATGAGAGGGAGTGCGGGATGGAACCGTAGCAGGGAGCGGGGGCCTGGATGCACTCAACAGAGCTCTCTCCACCACTTCGAAGGCCGAGGGAGAGCCACTCTCTCCGGGATCTGAGAGCCGACCCTCACTCGGATCCCATGGATGGATCGGAGCCGGCGCCGAGACCATCGGATCCGAAGGGCCAGTGTGCTCCGACCTGGACGGAGCCGAAGGCACACTAAACCCCTCGGATCCGAAGCTCAGAGCACGGCTCCGAGAGCTCGGATCCGACAAGGACGGATCCGGTAAACTCTAAGGAAGAGTCGGCACCGAAGTACCAGATACTGTCGGCGCCGACCCACCACCGGCTCCAACGCTCCGAACCCAGGAAGCGGGTCAGAGAAGGAGCTATCGGGGCAAAGAAGGGTGTTGAGCCCCCCCCCCCGGAGGGGGGGGGCAGGAGCACTCCCATCTGCATTTGGGCTGGATGAACCTTTGCATCACCCGGTCCAAATCAGCTTCAGAAAGGCTACGCGTTGATCTCGACGAGGCCATCGAGGCTGGCCGGGAGTGCCACCTCGATGACCTCGATGGAGATCGGGTCTCCTCCTCCTCGGGCAGCGGTGAGAAGCATGGAGACCGGAGCCGAGAAGGAGGAGACCTGGAAGCTGTGGAGGGTGAAGCGGAGGCCTCGGCCAGCCGCTTGTGGTGCTTCTCCCTCCGTTTTTCTTTCCTGGCCTCCATCTCCTCCTGCGCTGAAGCGGGAGATTGAGCCCCGGCCGGGGGGAGAGAGGCAGGAGTGGCCGCCACCGAAGCCTGGGAGGAGGCCACAGAAGCACCGGAGACCGAAGCTGAATCCGGGGCAAAAGTCCCGCCAGGATCAGCTTAGACCTATGGTCCTTCAGTGCCCTGGGGTTGAACGTCGCACAGATAGCACATCCAGAGGAAAGGTGTTCAACCCCAAGGCACCGGACGCACAGAGTGTGGCCATCCACCGGGGAGAGCTTATGGCCACACTCGGTGCACTTAGAGAATATTGGCTTTGGGGCCTCAGACATATTAAAGTAAAAACTCACTCGGTAGGCCCCAACACACTAACACACACACACACACACACACACACACACACACACACACACACACACACACACACACACACACACACACACACTAACTATGACCAGCGAGGGGAGGAAGAAACTAGACTAATTTTAACCAAAATTTAACTGAACTAGTATAATCAAAAGGGAATCTAACACACACTAACACTCACTCAAATTTAACAAGTAAATTTAAAAAGAGAGACTTATCTGGCCAAAAAAAACCCAGGAGCTCGCAATCTAGCTGCTGTTAAGAAGCGCGGCAAACTAGATCTGAGGTCAGTCAGGGTTGGCAGGGGATTGTGGGTAAGGGGAGGAGCTAGGAGCTCGGATCTAAGCTTTGTAAAGTTGCCGGCTCGGATCCGAGATCGGATCCGTATCCCACAGGTTGCAGACCAAATGAAGTTAACTACTTCAGATTTTCTATTTCTCCATGATTGTCTAGAAGCTGATTGTTGGTTTTCTGCTTCTTCTGGAAACATGTTTGTAAAGCAGTCTTTCGGTATTTAAATCAGTGATGTACAGCGATTTAGGTATTTCATATTTACATGACAAAGATACTGAATACTGGACTACGATAATCGGGTTTTGCTCACGTACATATTCAAGATAAAATCATTTTAACCAAGATGTGCGCTGAAATAACTTCTGATTTAGATAAAAAGACCAGTGCAGGGCAATCCCTCATTTCTACTGCTAGATTAACTTGCTATACCTGCCACCACGGTATATCTCCTTCTACCTCCTCCCTTAAATGTTTTTCCCCCACCTATTCTCATTAATCCTCAGTGTTGTCTAACTTCTCCCTTCTTTTGAGCTTCTTTACAGATCTGGTACACTACATGACCATCTGCTAAAGTACAATCCTCATTATTCACTTTCATAGCCCAATCACTTCAAATTAATCTAGCAGTAGAAATGAGAGATTGCCCTGCACTGGTCTTTTTATCTAAATCAGAAGTTAGTTTAGCACACATAATCGAAACTCCTAACAATGTGGACATCCTACAAAAGGGCCTCACTGAGACAGATGCCTGGTGTCAAAGCCATGGCCTCAAGCTCAATGTCAAAAAGTGCACTGTCATCCACTTTGGTAAAAACTCTGTACCCATGAACTACAACATAAGCGGTAGTATACTTAACACCGAAAGTGTGATAAGAGACCTTGGGAGACAGGTGGACAGTAGTCTCTCCTTTGATAATCACATTGTCATAGTAGTCAAAAAATCCTTCTACGTGGCACACCTCATCACAAAAGGTTTCCAATCCAGAAAAAAAAGAGGTCATTGTTCTCCTCTACTCATCACTCATTAGACCCATTATAGAGTACAACGCCCCTTTTGGTATGTACCTCACAAGACATCTACAAGTGGAAAGGCCGCAGAAATACCTCACAAAGAGGATTACCAGCCTCAAACAGATGCCCTACGCAGACCGTCTCAAAAAACTCCAGCTTTACTCCGTCGCATATCACCTACTCAGAGGTGATCTCTGCCTAACATACAAAGCTATGTCAAACCCAGAGCTGTTGGACATGCTACACTTAAAGAAATCCCAATCCCTCTGATCTACACGCTCTAGGGACCTAAACCTTGTCATCACAATAAACAGAACATGCCGGAGAGATAGATTCCTGTCCCAGAGACTTCCCATACTCTGGAATAAACTACCTACCTATATCAAACAAAGCTCCTCATTAACACTCTTCAAGAAAAATCTTGATGATTGGATGGGAAATAGGAAATTCACCCTGGGGATCACCTCTGTGACTCTGCTCGACAGTGGCACAGGAAAATAATTTTCTTGGGTGGCAAAAGCCAAGGGCACCTTTTTGGCTGGGCTTGTATAGGCCCCAGGCCCGATAGCCTAGTACCTACCTATGAACCTATTTAAGTTTAACATTTCTTCCTTTGATTTTTTTTTTTTTAGCAGAAATTAATATTCTACTTCTAACCTAACATGTACATTAAGTAACACACACTCATCAATAAATTTTAGGTTCACAGGCAATTACTACACATGCAGTCTAGGAGACCACTGAGGAGCCCAGCCCAAATTTCCAGTTGCTCCCAAACACAGATTAACTCAAGGTCAGATAGCAGGCAAATGAAGCCTGAGGTATTCAAACCATGTACCACAAACGTAGCAGCTTAACAGCTCATAGTCTTAAAATCCACTACACTACATGCCAGACTATACCCAAACCACTCAGTTTAGGTTATAGTCCAAAATTCAACTTTCATAACACGACTGTAAACCCTGCTCTGCTAAAACAGCATGTTTTCTCTATTAAATTATTATTACTACATGATAAATGGGATACTCACCACTAGATGTTTGATAAGAGATTTTAGTGCTAAGGTATAGACACTCTGTTCTACTTCATTAACTCATTAATATATGTTCACTTTTCATTATATGCCATATGCCCTGGACATAGATGAAAAAGAGTTCATGAACTAGTTAATTTGCTTGGCTAATAAGTACTCTCCTCCCATACAAGTCATACCTGCCATGCAGTGCACTGTACAACCCCACTTCCCTTTAACTGCTATACAGCTATGCTGCAAATCACGTTTTTTTTATGTCTACTGTACTTTCCAATCCACTTAAGAGGTCAGCTAAACCTCTCTGCAATGTCTAAAAACAGTCCTTAAGATTCTATCACTTTAGAGTCAGTATATGAACCTGATAAAATGTTTACTTCACTGGCTTTAACATGAGAAGTACACAGCAAAATCTACTGCTAGAAGCCTAGGCAAAAATGAAACTACTACAGCTATGATAACAGTGACTGTTAAATCTCTTTATGGGAACATTTTTACCTCTTTGGTGAACTTCATAGTTTGCAATGCCAGCTCCCTAGTGGGTGAAAGGATCAGGGCTCTTGCTCCTGTTTGTGCTGTGTGAGCTTTCAGTCGTTCAAACATGGGGATCAGAAAGCAGGCCGTCTTACCACTCCCGGTCCTAGCCATGGCAACAACATCTTTGCCATCCATAATTACTGGGATAGTCTAAAAATAAAATTAAATAAAAATACATTCAGTTTTGAGCACAAAATAAAATGCAACTTTACTTTCAAAATTCTATCACTCAACTGTAGCCACCACCCCCCAAAAAAAAGTTCTTCCAAGGCAACACTAAAAGTGTCATGCTATGTGCACTTAGTATGCTTTACAGAACCATGCTTCAGGGAGAAAAAGCAGTTGAGGCTAGGGAATTCAAACTAAGAGAATACAGGAAGCAACTGAATGGGTGGCACAATAAGATGATAGGTCAATGACCATTAACTGAGAACAAGTTACTTTTATCCACAGATTGCCTTAATGTCCACTCATTGCAATCAATTTTAGTAACCGTGTACATCTCATATGTCTTGATTGTGACCAAATAAAAATAAGTCTATAATCTATTTCAGTCTATTTTACTAAAACCACATGCTAGTACTGCCAACTCAGCTCAACAGTTGTTTAGCTTTGACCAAATGACAGCAGCAAAATCAATCGGCTTTATCCCCACACTGCCTCTATGTCCACCAGTTACAGATACTTTGCTGACTGTATACACTTCGGATGTACAATTCTGGACAAATGAATAAATAAATGCATAAACAGTGAAATGGTAGAGTACTTCAGCTCATTGCTGTCAAGATGCACACATTGCAGTTCAATGGATTTTACACCTATACCTGGGTATGCACACGCAGACAGAGACAGAGATATGCACACAGAGACAGAGGCAGGCACACGCAGGAAGGCACAGGCCCACCAGTCACAATCACTTAAATGTCAGTATATACCTCAGATGTTAGACCGATCAAAGAGATATGCTTGTGAATGTATATGTATATGTATATATATATATATATATATATATATATATATATATACACACACATAAAAAATGGCCTGGCCACAGTAATGTATTTCAGCTCATGAACATACACATTTTATATAGATGCTTGAGATCAAATGAATTACAACAGCAATGTACTTCAGCTTGTTGTCAGATGCATACAATGAAACTACTGCAACCTCCATGCATATTACATCTGCCTAACAATTACAGCCACTTTACTGACTCTGTACACCTCGTAAATATGATTGCAAGCAAATTAATGCATAAATACATAAATGTCGAATGTAATGAATTTCAGGTCACTGATGTCAGACAAATACAATGCAACCCATTTTAACCCCCACTGTGGGCACACATACAGACACAACCAAATTTAAAAGCACTAATTACAGCTACTTCACTATGTTTAACTCAAATGTATGAAGATTATCTAACAAATAAATATATAATGACCAAATAATGTATTTCAGCTTCTTGCAATCAGATGCGTACAATACAAACCACTTTAAACAAAACACACACCATTAAGTTGTATTAAAAATACATACCATCTTGCTTGACCGTGACGTAAACAGATCGTGAATTAGAGCAATACAAACATTTAACAATAAAAAAATGAGGTTTTGGCCATACTTGCAGCACTTTAATTCAATCCACAAATCATCGCATATTTTTTCGCTTTTGATTCAAGCTGCATTTAGACACCAGTCTCCTGGTATAGTCAAAGTCAGTGGAAAAGTCTGTACACAAACTTTGTTTCAACCTTCCTAAAATGGCAAGAGGACCTGTAATAAGGATACCTGCTTTACTCTCTATGGAGCATACAGAGATGCTGGGCTGTTTTAGTTCAGTTCAATAAGTTAAACTTTCTAGAACTTTGAGCATGAGAATATGGAAATTGGAAAGTAAACTATTTCCAAGGAGAAAATTACAAGCAAAAAAACATAAGTAAAACATTTTCTATTTTTCATTAAAGAAGGCTGCAGCCTAGCAGTCTAGTACCAGGAGTCATGGGCTGCCCCTGAAAGAAGGCAAGTTACCTGTCCTGGGATCAATGTGTATATTAACATGTCAGTAATAAATTCTAGATGATACCTTTGAAAAGTATCAGTAGTGAATACACAGTTTACTACAATGTTAAAATGTACCAATGAGAATTTATGGTTCTTAACATTCAAATTAAGATGTCAACCTCACACGACGTCAAACATTCTCTTAAGGAATAAATATGGTATCAACATTACAAAACCACATGTTTTTCGAGTACCATTAATTTTCTGAGGCAACCAACACTCTCGATTCAGCATAAAACAAACTTGTACATTAATAGTGTACCATAACATTTGTAGACTTTTCCGTTTACTCAAAAAATTCCTTCTGAAAATTTCCAACAATGTTATGTTCTGCCCCAAAATACATGAATGGTGTTTTACCTCAAGGATGGAAGGTAGTGGGTTTAACTCTAACCTTCCCACTTCCCAAATGAACTAAAGAGGTATGCCAAGTGCATTCAAAAATTTAACAGATTTGTGAGCAACAACACAAACTCAAGATGGTGCCTATGAGAGGGGAACTACTGTAGAGCCCAATCACTTTAGGCATCAAATGGGGTGAAAAATAACCTCTATACAGGAGAGCATGAATCACAGACTATGCACTGTGTCGGGGCTAGCCACTTGGTAGTGTTAAAATTGGCTCTAGGTGATCTGGTCACATTCACTAATGTCTCTAAAAATGGAAATGGATATTTGATGTCCTAAGTGGAGTGCTTAAACTGACAAAACCCAGTGACCCATGCTAATGGTAGGTGGGGATCTATGTGGCCCTATTGGCCAGGGTGTGCATGCCTTGAAGCCCAGCAGCCATAGTTCGATAAGTTACTGGCAGTCTAGCTACAGCTGTCCAGCCATGGTTATCTGGGATAAAAAAGTTGAGGTGATCAATCAAGCTGCAAAAAAAAAATGAGCCAAGGATTGCTACAATGAATGTATGCTTACAGACAGGCCACAGCTTAGAATTGAGTGGCACGGATGGCAAAGGAGACTGAGCATCCTGTGTATATAGAAAACAAGATGGAAGGGCAGTGAAGCAAGTCACTTGGCTAACAGAGGCAATCACAATGGTAAGGAAAAAGACAGAGAAACTTCACCATCGTCTAGAAAATGACTCATCAAATGACACTCACACAAAGTAAAGTGTTGCAAGGCAAAGACAGAAAGATAAGGAAAACGGTTATTACAAATGCCAGAATCAATCTGCTCACTACTCCAAAGGGCATGAAAAGCAAATAAAAAAAAAGTTATGTCTTACCATAATGTTCCATCTGTGTTGTCCATCTTCACTTATCCTTGACTGTGCCTTCAGTTCAGAATCCCAGAACTGACTTGGCCCACCCTAAAAGAAGCAACATCAGCTCCAAGGAAAATGAAGTTAGGGGACGCAGCAAGCTCGAATGCAGCCATGACAGATCAGATCAAGATATTGGGCAAGTTTGAGGAGAAACATCTCCTGAAGGTACTCATAACAGTAAGAAGAGAAAGGTGTAGCCCAGATTACCAGAGAATAAGCATGCCAGTGACTGTGTAGAATAAAAGGGACATTAACAAAGATAGGCAGTACACAGTTTTCAGACTCCCAAAACATTGCATGAAAGTGCTTGAGAGAAACAGTGACAATTTCTACTACTCCCTCTATTCATTTAAGATGGGAGAAGTGCAGTTTGAATTCAGATCAAGATAGAGTACAAAATTACCCAATACTGATAGTGAGACAGACAGTGGGGAAACAGTCCAACTGGCAGTTCCTGGACTTGGAAAAAGTATATGAGGTCCCAAAAAAACTTATTTGGGAGCCCTGCAATGATTCAAAGTCCTGGAAATATCAGTAGGGGTATGTATATGCAGGCTATGTACAAAGATCCAATAACAAATATGAACACAGAGTTTTGATCCACAGAGTAGATTCCAATGAGAATGGGCATGCATCAGGATTCATCTCTGAGCCCAGACTAGTTTGTAGTGGGGATAGACAACATTAGATAACAAGTCAGAGCGGACAGTCCAACAAAGCTGGTGCTTGTAGACAAACTAGCACTATAAGCAAACTCTGAAAAGAAACTTGAGCAAATGATAGGGGATTGGAATACAAAACTAAAGGCACATGGGATGAAACTGACTATAAATAAGGCATCTGTCATGGCAGCAAAATGAGGAAATCAGAAGAAGCTGATAATTCATACAGAAAGGGAATAAGTACATAAGGTTATCAGCTTCAGTTATCAGGGAAGGGTAGTTTAGGTGAATTAGGTCAATGCTAGAATCAGAAGTGCTGCAACCAAACAGTACAGAATACGGAGGTTGTACATGACAGAAGAATGCTAAAGAAGCTGAAAAAGTAAAGTACACAGAACAGTAGTTTGGTCAGGGCTTCTGTAGAGCACAGAAACCAGAGTAGTGAATGCATGGCAGTGGAGAACTTAGATGAGGAGTGGTAGGATGCACACTGTGGGAAAAACAAAGATTACAGATGCTTGGTCACATGTAATTGAAAGCAGAAGACAAATATGGGAGAAACAGGAAAAGGGCAAGAGGAAACAAGGAAGCAAACAGAAATGAGGACACTCAGCCAAAATGGATGGACTGCATGAAAGAAGACCTCAGACAGTCAGGCATGACTGCCAGAGGAGGTAGAATAGCTACACTGAATCAAGAGAGAGGTAGCAGTACTTTCCATGATACCCATCCGATGTAGAAAAATAGGAAAGTGGGGGTTGATGAAGTTTTATAAACAAGACCATTTAAAACTACAAACCACCATATTGAATAACTGAAATATCTATTTCTGCTGTCCTCCTTTCTACAGGTGCAAAGAAATGTTCTTGGATCTCCAAAACTAACACTCCTGATACAGAAAAGATCAGACTGAGAGAAGTGTGCTACCCATAGCTTGTCAATCATTCTACCTGTAGCTGTGTCTGCAGCCATTCAGTTTGGTTGATTAGTGACACCACATCATAAATTCTGAAAAGTACATACAACCCCCAAACCATGAAATTATGTTGGCAGCACTGCAAATCATGTATGTTTTATACCATCTTGTAATGTGTTCTGTTTTTGTTTCTGCCTTCAACTTACAATAAGACTGGGTACAATGGGTGGTTACTTGTAGGACAGCAGTTGGAGTTCTTAAAAAGGAATTCTCAAATTACTGTCTTCACTGAACATTAGTTGGAGGTACAGTACGACTTACAGTTTTTTTTAAAGGTAGAATAACATGCCACTAGAGGATTCTCTCCTTATACAGGAGTAGTAGCTGCAGCTGTGCTTATACCTTAACAACTTTCTTTGCAAAGTAAAACTGAGCAAAGATGGCTTTTTTCCCTTCTGCAATCTGTGCAGCTCTCTCACTCCTTCATTGAACAAATGCAGTGAGATCATACAGCTTGGCTGCATAGAGTGTGGCTGGGATAATAAAGGTTTCTGTGGGTTTATGTGTATACATCTGTTGGTGCCCTGTAAATAGACGTCTAAAAGGTTCCAGCAGCACTGTGCCAGACCCTGATCAAGCTCAGTTGCGGAGCAGCAAAAAGTTATATATGTACACACGCACACAAATATACATACATATATATATATATATATATATATATATATATATATGTATAGGTCTATAACGTAAGCGCGAATGCTTAGGTTGTTGAATACGACATGATCGACACCTAAAAAGGAAACCGCGAGTACACCGAACGCTGGAAACCGTGAAATTTGAAATCCCGATTCAGCATAGTTGGCCCTTCTGCTGAAGGTTTAAGTTAAGTGCATAGATAGTAATGTATGTAAGGGTTAGAAGTAGGGTTTGGTTAAGTGTATGTGTCTGGATTATTTATTTTGTTTGCGTATAGCTTATTAACGTAAGTGTGCGATAGTTAGGGACGTTAGGGTTAGGGTGCGGGTTAAGGTAAGTGCATAGAAAGTAATGTATGCAAGGGTTAGTGTAGGGTTAGAAGTAGGGTTTAGGTTAGTGTATGTATGTAGTTTATTTATTTCATTTGGATAGGTAGTATGTAGCGAGTGGTGCAGTGGGAAATGTGTTTTGTTTTCATTAGTGGGTGAAAGAGTGTTGGCTAAGTAAAAGTATTCGGTGATATGTTTATCGGCATTGTGAATTTTCGCTGATTTGTGTGTTCGCTGAATAGGTGTCGATCATGTTGTATTTGACAACCTAAGCGTTCACGCATATACAGCCACATATATACTTAAACTGTAGCAAAACACTTGCTATATTTATAGCAAGTGGTTTCCTGCATTTTACATCACATATCCTTCAGCACTAACTGCAAATGCATTACTCACACTCATTTTTGAATGTAACTCGTGCACTATTAAACAATTAGTATTTCCCAATTGCACCCAACACCATCTTCCACCTGGTGCAGCTGCTCCTTTGCTGGACGATAACTACCCCTCTGGTGTCTAGAAGTAACACCTAAGCGTAAGTGTTTCAAAGATGGGTGGATTATCTTTCTACACAGATGTTTGTATTAAAGTGAAGTATGCAACACATAGAACATATAATATAACTTTTTTAGGAGATGTGACTGTAAAACCTATGTTGGTCCAATAAAAGGTTATCACATAATTCTGTGTTCCATGGTTTTCTGTTCATGGGCCAGCACAGAACTTAAACCAGCTGATAAAACAAAGATGAAAGCCAAAAGAAATAATTTAAAGGAACATTCTGAACTCAGTAATAGCAGAAAG
>NC_056733.1:519617488-519696852 GCF_019279795.1 Protopterus annectens
ACAACAGTCAGGAAATCCTTCTATGTGGCACACCTCATCACAAAGGGCTTTTCATCCAGAAAAAAGGAGGTCATTGTCCCTCTGTACTCATCCTCATTAGACCCATTATAGAATACAACGCCCATTTGGTATGTACCTCTCAAGACATCTGCAACAACTGGAAGGCCTCAGAAATACCTCACTAAAAGAATCACAGGCCTAAAGCAGATGCCTCGGCTGACCACCTTAAAAACTCCAGCTATACTCTGTCGCATATCGTCTACTCAGAGGCTATCTCTGCTTAACATACAAGGCCATGTCAAACCCAGAGCTGTTGGACATGCTACACTTAAAGAAATCCCAATCCCTCAGAGCTACACGCTCCAGGGATCTAAACCTTGTCATCACAATAAACAAAACATGCTGGAAGGATAGGTTCCTGACCCAGAGACTCCCCGGACTCTGGAATAGATTGCCCATACATGTCAAGCAGAGTGCCTCTTTGGACCTCTTCAAGAGGAACCTTGACGATTAGATGGGAGAAAGGAAATTCACCCCAGGGATCACGTCAGTCGCCTTGCTAGACAGGGGTCCAGGAAAGTAAATAATGTGGGATGAAATAGCCAGGGAATTGTTATGGCTAGGCTTGTATAGGCCCTAGGGCTGATAGCCTAGAACCAACCTATGCAAGATTCAAAGTTTGGAGCTGAGTGTGCAGAATTTGGTTGTTCTGCTGAGACAGTAAGTAAGGTGTCGGAGGCAGGTGCCACGGTTGAAGGTGTGACACATTGCGTAGGAGTGGTTACCAGTGTTGGCGAGGCCAGTCTGGAGCAATTAAAATCATTTTTGGTTTGTCCTGTTTGACTTTTAGTAGAATTTTAGAGAGCAGAGGCAGAGAGGGAAAGGCATAGACTGTTTTTTTCCAGCTGAAGGATACATCATCCACTTCCAGGCTTTTTTGTGAGGAGTTCTTGTGCAAAATTTGTCCAACTGATAATTCTGGGGTGAGGCAAAAAGATCTATGTCTGGGCTCCCCCATTTGCATGTCAACATGTTGAAAATCCGTGGTTCCAGTTTCCTTTCGTGTGGGTCCATGAGATTTCTGCTTAGTTCGTCTACCAGAGTATTCAGTTTTCCTGGCAGGAATTGTGCTTGTAGTTGTACTTGATAGGCCAAGGCCATGTTCCACAATGCCATATAGTCTGCAAAGGGGGTAGGAGTGTGTACCCCCATGCTTATGTACCACATAACCGTGGTGTCTGTCTTTATCATTAATTGCCCTGGATGAAGGTAGTCCTTGAAGGCTGTCAGTGCATTCTGTACAGCTAGCATTTCTTTTTGATTGATATAAAGGTGCGTTTGATTTGGGCTCCATTTGCCCTGAATGCAATTCCCTGCCAGATGTGCCCCCCCCCCCCAAGCATAGTCTGATGCGTCTGTAGTTAGGGTTTGGGTGGCAGGGGGTGGTGTGAATGGCAGTCTCTTGTTTTGGTGGCAGGCCTCTGCCCACCATAGGAACTCTAGTTACAGGCAAGGTATGACTGGAATCACTGTTTCCAGGCTGTGACAATGCTGACTCCATAGACTTATTATTTTTTTTTTTTAAGTACCACTGAAGTTTCCTCATATGCAGTTTTGCATATGGAATTAGAAGAATGCAGGTGGCCATGAACCCCAAGACTTGCAGTATTTGCTTTGCAGAAATTTTTGTGGCCACCTGTTTGAAGTAAGTCGCCAAATGAATTTGCTTCTCTGTCGTAAGGAAAGCCATCTGGGCAGTTGTATTCAAGCTTGCACCCAGGAATGTAATTTTTTGAGAGGGTACCAGTTGTGATTTCTTTTCATTTATAGTGTACCCTACACAAGTTAGAGCCCTTTTTACAAACGCCAGATGGTTTAGAAGAGTGTCCTTGTTTTCTGCCTGAATTAGATAATCATCCAGGTATGGATATAAATCCAAAAGCACAGGAGGAGGTAACACGCAGGAATTGACAAACTCCACAAAATAGCGTACCAGAAGTTTATTTGTCCGCTTTCATCAACCGACTTCCTCAGAATAAATCAACAATAAAATCTCAGTCTTAAATACACCTGTCAATAACACAATAACTCAATTAAATGCAATTACATACTTAATTAAATTAGGTCATAATTAAACATTTAAAGACATCTTATATAAAAAGGGAAGCTACATCAACCTTGTTGTTGACACACAATTTACATTCCTTCAAAAAACATTTAAGATTAATAAATTCATTCAGACCTGGTGTCCTGTCAGATTTCAACTTAATTTGCCAAATAGCTTCTCTTTGCTCTAAAAAGTTTTTAAAATCCCCATCTCTCATGTCAATGGAACATACTTCTAATACAGAAAAAGAAATTTTTTAAAAAAAACACAAATAGAGGAATGCTTAAATAAAGCATTAGTCCCATCCTTTGTTTTTATCGCGTACAAATGCTCTTTAATGCGAGTACTTAATCTCCTAGTGGTTTATTCTGAGGAAGTCGGTTGATGAAAGCGGACAAATAAACTTCTGGTACGCTATTTTGTGGAGTTTGTCAATTCCTGCGTGTTACCTCCTTCTGTGCTTTTGGATTTATTTAGTTTCACCAAGTATGGATATATTTGAATATTTCTTTGCCTGTAAAAAGCAATTACTGGAGCCAGGCACTTTGTAAAGACCCTGGGCGCAGTAGATAAGCCAAAGGGCAGTGCAGTGAACTGGTAATGCAAGTAGCCTGCTTTGAAGCGGAGGTATCTTCTGCAAGATTCCCTGATTGGGATATGCAGGTACGCCTCTTTTAAATCTAGAGTTGCAAACCAGACATCTTTGCCTAGCATAGGAAGTAAATTGTGAAGAGTCAGCATCTTGAATTTTGGAATGTCCAGAAAGGAGTTTACAGTAGGCAAGTCCAGGATTGGACGCCATAATTTGTCTTTTCTGGGTACCAGGAAAAATCTTGAATGGAAAACTTGTCCTTTTCCTCTTCTGGTACTGGTTGAATAGCCCCCATGCTCATGAGGGAAAGTATTTGTTTCTGGGTCTCTGCCCACCGATTTGGTGGCAGGTCTGGCCATCCGTTTGGAATTGGCAATGTGTGAAAATGAAATCAGTACCCCTGGGATACTATATTTAAAACCCATTTGTCCTGGGTTATAAGTTGCCAGTTTCTTGCATGAAGTGCCAGTCTTCCCCCCAAAGGGGTAGGCTAAAAGGTAAGTGCTTGGTAAGTGTAAAGGGAAGTCACTGAGACTGCTAACCATAGGGAGGTGTCTTGTTGTATCCAAATTTGGAAGAGGAGGCACCCCATTGTTTTGTTCTGAAAGTCCCTTGTGACTGAAACTTGGAGCCTTTGGAATGTCTGGGTTTGACTTGAGTGGCTCTTGAAGGAACTGGAAAGGACCAGTTGTTAGTAGGCCAGTGCCTACTAAATCTTGGAGATTGCACTTGTAAGAAATATTTCACAGTTTGCATAGATTTAGCTTTATCTTCCATCTTTTTTAAAACTTCTTCAGCCTTATTACCAAAGAGACGGTCCTGCTGTAAAAGAGCATCCAACAATTTTGCTTTAACATGATCAGGCAGATTTTGCTCTTTCAGCCAAGCATGCCTTCTTAGTACAGACCCAGTAACAGCAGCCCTGCAAGAGGCCTCCAAAAAATCAAAACCACATTGCAAAGTATGTATTCCAACTTGTTCAGCTGAATGCAATAAATCCTGTAAATCTTTGTTTTCCACACAGTCAGAAAACAACAATTTTCTGTTTAAGCAGTCCCATGATATGCTGTTGATATTTTAGCATATGAAATTGACAGTTTAAAGCCCCAATTGCCAAGGTTGCAGAAGTGTAAACCTTCTTACCCCATCTATCCAGCGCCCTGAAATCTGTATCAGAAGGGGTAGGATTTTTAGCTATAGAAGCCTTAATGCCCTTGAGACCCTGAGAAATGGTTTCAGGATCTGCAACAGGATTTTTGAAAAGGAATTTGTGGGAGTAAGGAACCCTGTACCTGTCTGGCTTACAAGGAGCCGGAGGCATAGAATCAGGAGCCATACTAGATTCTGGAAAAACATCAACAATGTCGAGAACAGGAGGTATAGCCAAAGGTCTATGCTGAGGAAGAAGAAAATCCCCAAGTCTCTTTTTAGATTCAGAGAAATCCTGACTTTCCCAGTGGAAATGTTCCCCAAAAGAAAAATCCTCACGGGGAGAAGCAGAAGGAATGGAATCTTCTGCATCAGAGTCCTCATAAGTAGGTATAGACAATTCCTGTTCATTAGAAGAGTCAGAAGAAATAGAATCCTGTTCAGAAGATTCATAACCAATGTCTTGCCTAGGCCTCTAAGAAGGGGGGGGGGGGGTTGGCTACCCCTTATCAGAGTAATTAAATCTTTAGCCATTTTGATCATTGGTTTATTAGGCATAGGGGCCTGCACATATGGCCCAGGCGTCAGTTTTTTTAGGCATAGGTTGAGATTTTGGCCTTAGTTTTGAAAATGTCGTCGGTCTAATATACAAAGCTGTAGGCCTGAATGTCGTCCGTCTAATATACAAAGCTGTAGGCCTGAAAACACCCTCAGAAGCCGGGCTCCGGACCATTCCAAGGTAGAGACATCTGCTGGTTCCATAACTGAAGCATCTCGCGGCATACCGGACTCGAATGGGTCTCAGTAGAGGCCTGCGGAATCAGAAGTAGCTGGTATCAGGGGCTGCGAAAGCATCTCACTGAGTACCGGCAAACTGGCGACTGGCTTAGAAGCGTCACCGGCAGTTTTGGACCTAAACAGCCTCTGTTTTTCTTTGCGTTTTTTTAGGGATTCCGGTAGTCTTGATTGCTAACCAACAACATTTCTGGATAATTAAAGCGTGAGCCAAAATATTTAGAAGCAAAAATGTACCGAAGTTTGACAGTGAGTTAAAGCACAAAACCGACAGCAAGGTATGTTATGGTCAGGGCCTAGGCAAGGAATACAGTACAAATGAAAATCCTTATGAGGTATTTGCTTCCCACAAGTAATGCAATTATTAACTTTTACCGACATCAGTAAGGAGCAAGAAAAAGTTTCCCCAATGGGGTACTTAGCTTTTTAGTTGAAGACTTCGGATCTGAAACTCAAAAATGAAAATTTCAGGAGTCGGCCGACCGGTACTTGCGAACTGCTTCTGCTTCAGGCACCACGTGGCAAGAAAGACTGATGCAATGGCGCCGGCTGCATGTTTTATACCCTTGATGTCATGGAAGAAGGGACTGCAACTGACGTAGGACCCAAGACTTTGTTACTCAGGCCGACTGAGGGCACCTGCCAGCAGATTACCCAAATGTAATGACTGCAACAGTGAAACACGAAGAACATCTACAAAATGCTCCCACAGAAGACAGGCTGATAAGGCAGAAAATTGACACAATGGAAGAGCATGAGAAGCAGAGGTTAAGCATACAAGATAATGTAGAACATCAGAAAGCAGAATCTGAAGAGTTATCAAACCTTACATAGCAGAACAGTAAGAAAACTCTCATTTAGACAAATAACACTCTCTAGTAGCTGGTCATTGCCTTTCTTTAAAGTTTCTTTTTCCTAAATCTTTTATTGGTTCTGTGATGCCCGTGCACTGACCCAGCAATCAAGGAGCCTCAATCCTCACCACTAACACCAGTGAGGGGCATCCATATAGGGAAAAGATAAATACACACACAGTAATTTCCCTTAAGAGCACACAGAAGTCAGTCTAGGGCTGGTTTCTCCCTTTCTCTCCAGGTCCCCAATAAGACTCCCCACTGGCACAGCTATAGGGTCCAGATCTCAGCCTAGTGGGCAAGCTAAAACCTCCAGCACCCCTATCTGTCTAACCAGTGTTTCTTGTCCCTGCCTAAGTAGCTGACACACACACACACACACACACACACACACACACACACACACACACACACACACTTTGAGATAAGAGTTATATACAACCACACAGACACTCCTGGGGAAGGCTGGTACAGGTTCTCCAGCTGCCCCCCTTTTGCCCAGACTATACGGTAGTACCACTTGCTACCACCCACTAATATTTATCAGCTACTAAATGGCCCTTATGAAAAGGTGTCCAATTATACTATGCAATATTATTATACAAATGGTAAGTGTGACTGAACAGCAAGGCTATTGGAGTGGCTTTCTACAATATCACTAAATACATGCAATGTACTCAGAGCTTAAATTATCTGTACACAAAACAGCCACAGTTGAAAGGTTTAAAAAATATTTAATAATAAAAACACAAAACAATACTTCTTACTACACAGTGCTAGTCAAGAGTTCAGACACAGGAAAATGCTTAAAGTAATACAGTAGAATAGTTATGGCATCAATACAGAAAACAACTGTCTAAGCTTCCTATTTCCTAGCTATTTCCAACAGAGACACTGTTCTAAAATAAACTTACATATAGAGCAAGACAGTGCTAGTGATGGTGGATGTTCTCAAGACAAATGCTAAATGCTCTCATTCTTTCTGTCCAAAAATTGATAACACAATACCACTGATTAATTTCAGATTGCATCATTTCGTTCTGGTTCCAAGGCTAACAGCCCTTTTGATCTTGCCAATGGTCAGGAAGCCAGAGCAATAAAAGAAATTATACATGTAAATTCTAGCCATTAACTCTGGCCTCAAAACAATAGGCAGAATGCCTCCCCCTAGGCATCTCGGCTGTGAGTTTTAGATCAAAGAATTTTGCAATGCTTGACTTATCAGCTTTCTTACAGTAGAGTGCACTGTTAATTTTTTTTCAGTTCAACATCCAATACAGTCTTTTCACATTTAAGAGAACAAGCCTGTGGCTTGCATTAACATTTACAAATGACAAAATTATCTACAAAATTCTAATTAGCTAGGCTGGCAGCCTTCATCTATATTCACACCCCCCACCCCCTGCAGAACTCTAGCCAGTTTTTCAAGTAACCCTTCAGAAACGTTAGGTCAATCTGAATCTACCTTATCCCATTCCCTGTCTTGAGAGCCCCTCTGCACTGGCATTGCTAATCCCACTGTGGTGCTGCACTGACATATCATATGCCTGCAACCCTAGGCTCCATCTTAGCAACTTGGCATTTTGCTGGCTGTCTGTTTAATCATGTTAGGGGACTGTGATCTGTCACTACAGTGAATTATCTTCCATACAGATAAGTCTGAAGTTTTTGCAGTGCCCACACTATGGCTAGACATTCCTTTATTACAGCTGCATATAATTTCTCCCTGGGTTGGAGCCTACGACTGACGTAAACCACTGAGTGCTCTTCTCTCTCTAAAGAAATCCGGCTAAGTACAGCCCCTACCCCACGGTTCGAAGCATCCACCTGCACAACACTGTTGGAAGCATCCGCCTGCACAACAAAGTCTTTGCTGTTCTGGACTGGCTAACACACGGGGTCCTCCCAAAGCTTCCTTAAGCTCTTGGAATGCCTGCTCACATGCTGGGGTCCACATTACCTTATATGGCCTGTTTTTCCTTGTCAGGTCTGTGAGGGGAGCAGCTATGGTACTATAACTGGGGACAAACATTCTGTAGTACCATGCTGTCCCTAAGAATGCCCTCGCCTGCTTTTTGGTAGCAGGTACAGGCCATGCCTGAATGGCTTCCACTTTGGCAGGTTCTGGCCTGATAGTGGTAGGAGACCTCTGCCATACCCACCTGACCTCTGTAGTCTGCCCAGCACCTCCCCGACATGTTGAAGGTGCTCTTGCCAGGAACAGCTGTAGATAGCAATATCATCTAGGTAAGCAAGGGCAAACCCTCCTGCTCCTGCTAGGATATGATCTACCACCCTCTGGAAAGTCACTGGGGCATTTTTCATCCCAAAATCATCATTGTGAACTCATACAAGCCAAAAGGAGTCACAAAGGCTGACTTCTCTCTAGCAGTGGGAGTCAAGGGCACCTGCCAGTAACCCTTGGTAAGTTCAATAGTTGTAAGATACTCTGCCCCAACCAGCAGCTCTAGGGTCTCATTTGTCCTAGGCATGGGGTATGCATCTGACTCTGTGTAACCAATTTCCTGTAGTCCACACACAACCTGGTGCTGCCATCCTTCTTTGGCACCAGCACCACCGGGGAGGCCCAGGGACAGTTGGACTCGAATTACCCCTAGTTCCAACATTTCCTGCATCTCCTCCATCAGAATCTGTTTGACTCTCTCAGGCACCCTATAAGGGGCCTGCCAAATAGGCCTTTGGGGTCCTGTATCCACCTGGTGCTGCACCAGGTGGGTGCACCCTAATTTCCCCAGTGAACATGTCCCAAAGATCCTGTAGCACTGCTCAGATTTCTCGAACCTGGGTAGAAGATAGCTGCTGGGATATTGCTACCCCTTCCATGGAGGTATCAGTCAGAGACTCACTGAGGAGATCAGTCACCAGTTTTCCCTCAGATGACTCCTGCAATCCACTGCAAATGCTCAGCACAAGGTCCTCCCTATCATGGTAAGGTTTCATAGGTTCATACTAGGCTAACTGCCCTGGGGCATTTATAAGCATAGCCCGATTGTGTTTGGCTTACGCCACCCCTTGATTTGAGTATACTGTGCCCTTTTTAAAGTTTAGTTTACTGTGCCTCTGTCTAATAGTGACACGGAAGTAATCCCCGGGACAAACCTATGATCCTCCATCCACTCGTCAAGATTCTTCTTGGAGAGTCAGTGAGGTGCTCTGCCTAACATGAACTGGAATTCTATTCCAGAGCGAAGGGAGCCTCTGGGTTATGAATCTGTCCCTCCAGCATGTTCTATTTATTTCTGTGCTGAGGTTCAAGTCCCTCGAGCACGTGGCTCTAAGGGATTTAGATTTACTGAGGTGGAGCATGTCCATTAATTCTGGGTTGGACATAGCTTTATATGTCAGGCATAGATCACCTTGAAGTAGGCAGTATGCAACTGAATAGAGCTGGAGTTTTTTTAACCGAGCAGCATATGGCATCTGTTTGAGTCCCTTGATCCTCCTGGTGAGGTACTTTTGGGGTCTTTCTAATTGCTGCAGTTGTCGGGTACAGTACATCTCAAAGGGGGCATTGTATTCTATGATGGGCCTGGTGAGGGATGAATATAGGGGCACGATTACCTCTCTTGATCTAGATGTGAATCCTTTCATGATGAGGTGGGCTATGTAGAAGGTCTTTCTAACCACTTTGGCAATGTGGTTGTCAAAGGAGAGATTGCTATAAACTTGGGTCCCCAGATCCCCAATTACTTTCTCTGTACTTAATGGGTTACCACCTATGTGGTAATTTGTGGGCACATTGTTTTTGCCAAAGGGTATGACTACACTTTTTGGCATTTAGCTTTAGACCATGGCTCTGGCACCAGTTATCCGTCTCTGCGAGACCTTTTTGAAGGATGTTTGTGTCAGCTGGAGAGTCTATTATGGTGCCCAGTTTGCAGTCATCTGCGAACTTGTGAGCCATAGTCCTCCCGCGTTGGCCTGTACCTCAGAAAAGTAAATACTGAACAAGAGAGGTCCCAGGACAGAATCTTGTGGGATGCCACTTGTGACCGGTTTCGAGTCTGACATGGCTCCAGCAACTCTGACTCTGTGGGTTCTGTCTTTGAGCCACTTTGCGACCCATCTTGTGACATAGGGGTTTATATTTAGGCTGGATAGCTCTTCTATGATGCCTGAGTGGGGTATTGTGTCAAATGCCTTTGTGAGGTCCAGATAGGCTGTGTGGAGCAGACACCGGGGGAACCCGAATGAAACTAGGGATAGATAACTAAAAGACTATTTAAAGAAACTATCCTAAAGAAAAAATAAGGGGATTTTAGAGTTTGATAACTACAAAAGATCACTAACCTGCAGAGCCGGTAGAAACAAGCACCTCGCAGCTAAAGCGGCAAACAAGATCTGGGTATTTACCGCCTAGCATTGTGGGATATAGGGGAGCCTTGAGCCGGTAAAAATAGCTCTCGAGCTTTAGTATTGGCCGAGTCGGAGCCGAGGATTGGCTCCGAACCCATCCAGCAAGAATGAAGGCGAGATTGACAACTTAACATTGTACATTAATGCAAAGCTCCTTATTCCAACAACCTTTTTAAATAAGCAGCACCAGCTTCTTAAAAATGTTGTCAATACAAAATGCAGACCTGCAATGAACTGTACTGGAACATTGGGTCTATATCATGTGGATGAACTGTAATAAGTCAGACTACGTAAATGTCGAACCCGGAAGTTAACACACAGACTAGCAATTTTTTTTTCCCCAGGGGGAAAAAAAAATATATCGCTGTTCTGGTACAAAACCAAAAAACACACGTACACTTCAAACTGTTCCTAATGTGGGGGGGCTTCACCCCCCCCCCCAACACACCTCCTACTTAAATATACCAACTCCAAGATCATACCACAGTGGAGGAAATAGCAAACCGCAGAAATGACCCACCAATTTTTTTCCTTGGGGAAAAAAAAAAAAAAAAAAAAAATCGGTGTTCCACGCCTTCACTATTTTCACATTTCGAACTTCCCAGTTCGATGTTACAGCGTTCGGAAACCTCTGCGTTCGAACTCCTGATATAGACCTGGAACATTAGTGTCTACAATTGTAATCAAAAATAATCATTATCTCAAGAAACTAGGATGTAGCACTTTGGTCTTGAGATAGTCAAATAAACCAAGTGGAAAAAAAATCTTGTTTTGAAGTTCATGAGTATGGACAATCAACAGCAGCATTTGACAATTATCAAAGGGAAACAACAACACAGCATTTTGGTCTGAACAAAAAGATACCCAGTGTTTACAAATGAACCGATTTACTTCTTTTTTTTGGCTGCTCCCATTAGGGGTCGCCACAGCGGATCATCCGTTTCCACTTCTTCCTGTCCTCTGCATCTTGCTCTGTCACACCAACCACCTGCATGTCATCTCTCACCACATCCATAAACCTCATCTTAGGCCTTCCTCTTTTCCTGTTACCTAGCAGCTTCATCCTTAGCATCTTTTTCCCAAATATACTCTAATCCTACATAATTCAATGTAAAAAGAGGATCATACAGAAGCAACTTTAAGCTCTTTATTCCTCCTAGATCCTGGATTCTCTCCCGTGCATACAGTACATCGGGCAACGAGCACCCCTCAGCACTCGTTGTCATAGCAGGTATGGGTTTTACAGGGTCAGGTTGCTAGCCTGAGGCTCAACCCTCCTCAGAGGGTGTACCACACACACTTACACCTAGGGCCAGTTTAGTGAGTCCAATCCACCTACTGCATGTCTTTGGAATGTGGGAGGAAACCCACATGAATGCAGGGAGGACAGGCAGACTCCACACAGAAGGCAACCTAGCAGAGAATCGAACCGACGAACCTCTTGCTGTGAGACAACAACACTAAATTGTTACATCACTGCACAGTCCAAGCTCTTTATTAAAGGGGAAAATAGTAAATTACATTGCATTCACAAACACCAAGCTGAAACATACTTAACTCTGCAATTCATAGTTATGTAAAAAGCAGGTGACAAAGTATTTTAAAGCGATCATAGGGAAGCAATAACAGTTTTTAAGAATAAACACTGCTTTCACAAAATACAGCATCTATACGTTCTACTTACTGGTTCATGATGGTTTACTCTGTGTGGCAGAAAGATTACTGCAACTACAGCATTACAGTCAAGCAAAGTACAGTACGACCAGGCTACATCAATCTGTATAAAATGCTTATTAGCAAAGTCAGTTTAGTAATAATTCCTCCTGTCAAACCATTATCTCAGAGGGTGTCATTCATTCAGTAATTCATTCAGAGACCATGGTGGTTAGTGAGGTACAGACGACTTCAAGTACATTAAAAGTGCAATGAAGCTGGTTATCATAAACATACGAAATCAATTAAAAAGAAGCAGATAAACATCTTATAAAACAGTCAGCCTGGCCCTGATGAAAGTTTACTCACTGTTGATTGTGTGAGGCGTCTCTGTGTCCTTAATTTGATCTCTTGTTTCAGCAAGCCTAGAACCATTTGGATGACCACTTTCTATTCTGAGCAGCCTGTAAATATTCATCATTCCCCCCCGTACTATCTTGGGTTAACTACCAATTTTACTTTTGAAATAAGCCACTTTAGTACTTTTTGGAAAGACGTGTAAATATTATTTTTGAAACAAATGCTAACATTGCTTCCATATTTATTAGGGAGCTATACCCTACAATACGACAACAAAGTTAAATCCTTCATTGTGCCAGGCAACTGTGTGATGTACTTGTGTCATGGTGTAAGTGAGCACATTGCATCTGCATCGATTCTTCTGGTATTCAAAGAATAGGTCATTCTGCTGCTCACAGCAATTAAGGGCATTTTACGCAACAAAGTACAACTAATGATTCCTCTGAGTGATCTATCCAAGCATATGTATGCAGGAGAGAGAGGTTTAAGGGAAACCTACTCGGGTGTGCTGGGGGAAAGAGTAGACAGACCGAATGAGATAAGAAGGCTAGAACTGATAAAACTGAGGAGAAAAACAGCAAAGTGATGAATCAAGGGAGGATTCAAGCATCCCATAAATAGGACTATAGTGACCCAGCATCCCTCTTTTGTAGCCAGAATTCTGCAATAAACATCAATATTACTGTGCAAGAACTTTACCATGATAACCATGTGAAATGTTGGTAACGACTAGCTCGAGTCCTAAAACACGGAGACTGAATAGCCAAAAATCAGACTTGCATATATTAAGTTTGAGATGGCCATTTCCCAGAATATTCCCTGCCTGCCCCTGCAAAAAAGTTTAAAGTAGAGCGATGTTCGAGATTCGCCCTTCTCTTGAATTTTCAGTGTGTCAGCACTCAGTGCAGACATTTTAATAGGAAGCCCTTTACCATACAACACCCACTCGCCCACCACTGCTTCTTTAGGTTATTGTAATTTCATATTCATTACTTCAGTAATACTGTCCGGCTGTCTAAGTACTTGCTGCCCCATTATTCTGCTTTCAAATTTTCCCAGTATCAGAGACCTCTCCTGTGGATCCTGTTCCCATTACATAACCAAAGTATTAGAATTTTACTTTTACTAGCAGACCTTCCAATGAAAAGTCTGGATTTATTTCCTTAAGTACTGACAAAACTTGATCTAAAAATATTAATTTTCTACTGCACAGCTGTATTTGCAATCCAAGCCCCACAACCATACGTTATTGCTGGGAAAGCCACTGCACTGACGATAACATTTGCTGGCTAAGCAAATCCAGACTTCCCCACAGTTTTCCTCACAAGAAAAAAGTACTTTAAATTATATTGATACAATCACTATCCGCAAATATCTCGAAACCCAGAAAAATACAACTGGTCACTGCCTTCAATTCTCAATCTACAAAGAATTGAAAGGCAGATATTGAAAATGAGCAACAAACCAGCTTTTACATTTTCTACTTAATTCCAGCATCTGATTGGTCTAACCTAGCATTTTGCATGACATATTTCCGCATATAAATAAAGTAGGTTGACAATATACAGTCTAGTGGCACTCCTTTCCCAAAACTAGACATTCTGTATTTGGTTTTATCTGCTGCATCTTGACCTGCATACATATTCCTTAGGAAGCAAATAAGGTGACTCTGCATCTTCAAATCCACTAACAGCCTGCCACAGCTTGATATCATCCACATAGTCAAAGGCTTTCAAGTAGTCAATAAATCAAAAGTAATACTTTCTGCCATTGCTTTGGTTTGGTTTCTCAGCTATCCAGAGGTTGTTGGCAATTTGATCTCTAGTGCCTCTTCCCCCTTCTAAAACCAGTCTGTACACCTGTCAGTGAGGGATAATATACACAAATTCGCTGCTGATCATATGAAAATGACATTGCTTTTACAACCATGCTGCTCACAAAAGGAGAAACAAAAAATGTAAATAAGTGGAAATGACAACCGGTTTAGTACCGCATTTAATGGAAAGCAATTACACTAGCTCCTGTAACAGGTATATTTCTATGGCTTAACTGTAAGCAACTAACTCTAATGAACAGCAATTGAGCTGTCAATTTCATCTGTTATGTGGCTGCCAACTACAAAGGCTTTCTGAGCATGCTTATAAAGTGGCAGCAAATCTTTTAGAAAAAAGTCCCATTTGCATGTAAGCTGTTCTAATAAACCCAACTTCTTGTACATATATATGCTAAAGTCTGAACATCTGTCCTATTTTTCCCCCCTCGCCATCTGTCCTAATTCTTGGGAAAGGGGCTATGGATTATAATGCCTCAAGAGCTAAACTGCTCAATCTTCCTGCCAATTTCTCATGAATTTTTTTTTTTTTTTTTAAAGCCACCTTAGGAATGCAGCACCTTCCTTGTGCTGTACCACTGTATGAGAAGTGAAATATGAATCAAAGCAGGAGGTGGGAAATATAAATGTGCGACCTGCTGAACAACCAACAATGCATGCTCCCACCCCTAATCCTGAGCAACCTACAACTCCAAATCTTAGCTCATTGCTCTTCTAGACTTGCTCTTCTCCTAAAACCCAAAATCTAAGATTATGCTCCCCCAAATGGTCTGTAAAGTCATACACTATACTCTAGCTTCTTACCAAATGCTCATGTGGCACTCCCAGGGACTTTTCTGAACACAAGAATGAAATCCATTTCCAGTGTCTGTATTTGCAAACAAATTAAGTACAACAGCTACACACTTTCCTTCTCTAAACCTCACCTGCCATGAACTCGTGTTTCTAGCATTCTGCTCCCCTCCAGTGGCAGATGAAGGTTATCTCACTTCAACACCTGCTTAGCCAGGAATTAATATTTACCTGGAATGGTGTACCTCATTGTCTGTATGCCTAGAAATAGGGGAAACAGAGTCAGTACTTCAGCAACTACTGCCTGACAAAGGGCACCTTGAGTGACATTTTTCCTATAAAAGCACAATTTAAATTTCTCCAATACTTAGTTGCACTCAGAACAACTAGTTTACATTGACAAGCACTGTCAAAATAGTTGGAAACCAGATAACTCCTGACAGTGATTGATATTCTCACTCCAACTGTCTAATCAATAAAAAAGGGTATGTTGCTATGGATATGAACTTTCCTACTGTCTCCATTACTGGCCTGGTAGAGGCAAAGCTCTCACATAAAAGTATGCCTAATGTCAATAAGGTTGTCAGTAGTACACACGCTGCACCCATCACGCACAATTCAAAGCAGACAAAATGACCCACATATACGGAGGTACTTGCAGGTAACCATCCTAAACCACAAAAGACCTCCTACACAAAGTACACAACCAATAGCCCCAAATGCGCTCTTTCAAAACACCCACATCAACACAGAAGAGCTACATCTCATGGAGCCTTTACCTCTAATAAGCCCATAAGGCAAGCCTTCACACAATCCAACATTCTAGTCATTGGAGACTCCACACCATCATGAGACACACTGATGTCCCTCTCATCAGGCTGAGTTAGGAGAAAGTTACAGCCAGTTGCTTATCAGGGGCTAGGATCTGCCACATTACGCATGCCCTCTGGTCACTGGACCACAATTACCAATATGACTCAGTCATGGTCCATGTGGGAGTAAATGACCTGAGACATACCTCCCTAGACTATATGAAGCGAGACAACATGTAGCTCTAGGAATGTCTCTCTCAGGCTGGTATGAACCTAGCATTGAGCAGCATTTTACCTTCTCCAAGGATGATGTCACAATATGAACAAAAGATGACTGGCTTTAATAACTGGCTTAGTTTCTGATGTCATTCTAAGGGGGGTGTAATATTTGTCAGCATGGAAGAAGAAGACCAACAAACCATGCTGCTTTGCCAGGGATGGTCTGCACCTCTCCCCTCTAGGCTTTCAAATATTAGCCAAACATAGTCTTACCCCATAGTGCCTTTTTTAGGCAAAGCCAAACAAAATACTTCCAACAAAGCAAATCAAAACCAAGAAAATCTAAAGGTATTACTGCTCAATGCTAGGAGTCTAAACAACTCCATTCCCTAGAAACTCTCTTTACCTTACAGAATGCTGACGTCTGTACAGTCACTTAGACATAGTTTAAAGCCTCGGAGAGCACACCAACAGTGCAAGGTTATAATGCCTTCCACGCATTTAGATGAGCTACTTCACAGGCAGGGACTAAAGGTGGAAATGTCTCTATTTATATCAAAAAATAAATATACTTCAAGGCTGGTTAAACAGAACAATGTACTTGAGCAACTCCATGTTCAAATCACCATAGGTAAAATCCAATACCACTTCCTTGCAAGCTATAGGTCCCCATATATGACCCAGGAAATCCATACCAAAACACTAACCATGCAACCCAATACCGTATTCACGGTTGACTAATTACCCCACTATTAACTGGTGGAAATCCTATGAGACACCACATGTACATGCACAGAGAGATTCTTGGATTTTTGTCAACACAAATTCCCTGGACCAGACAGTCAATACACCAACCAGGGGTGCAACCATACTGGACATGGTACTCACTAATATGAGAGACTATTGCACACTCCCTACTGTAATGCCTTCCCTGGTAAGGTCAGACCACAAAATGGTCTCCTGTGAAGTAAAAATAAAACCCAAGCCCCCAGCTAAATCTGGAATATTCAGGAACTATTCCAAGGCTAACCTCCTACTATTAAATGAGAATCTGGCAAAATTTCAAGGCCCCATAAACCCAGAGAGCACTGCTGCCTATGCAGAACTGTTAACAAAAATCCTGTACAAGCATGTTAATGGCTGCATAGAGGCAGCTGTACTCACCAGGAAGTAGTACAGAGAATTAACTCAAAACAACAAGCCACCCTGGTGGAATCAAAAAATCAATAGACTGCATAACCGGAGGAAGAAGATCATGGCAAAAACTAGGAGGTGCAGCACCTAGCAGGGTAAAAGCACTCTCAAACTAAAACAACTCAGAGGACAAATAAAGTCTGCCAAATCAGAGGTAAATCTGGCCTCCCAGGCCAATGATAACCACAAAGCATTCTTTAGCTATGTCCGCAACCACAAAGACAACACCCAATTGTGTGCAGAGCTCAATCTAAATGGAGCCACCTATACCAATCCAGAAGATATAGCAAACCTCCTGGCTGATAATTTCAGCTGCAACTTTTCCCCTCTCTCCCCCTCAACCTTCCCTCGGGAAATAACATGAAATATAACTCCTCCTACTATCACTAGGTAACATGTCCTTAATGCTCCAAGACCAAGAACTCTGCATCAATGGACCCAGACAATATCCAGGATGCCTTCTAGGCAGCATGAAATATATCCTATCAGAGCCTCTGGAACTGTTCACTATTGGGGGAGATAGTAATGAACTGGCAGATTTTATTGGAGATGGCTTGTAAGGTCATGGCATTTTTCTTTGATGCTGAGGATATAGTGGGCAGTCCATTTGCCTATGGCAGCTTTGGATGGCTTGGGCAGAAGAGTTGATAGTGTGTTAGCCCAAAACAGTTGTGTGTTGATCTTTTGCAAGTACTTTGAATTTGTAGTCGAAAGTTAAGAGATTGGTCAAGGCTGCTATGTGCTTTCTGCATTTCTTATTATAATTCAATACTCTTACCTTTCTGTCTATACATGTAAAACCATTTACAGTCTAAAATAAGGATAGTGTAGCCATGATAAGAAATTATTCCCACCTATTATATATTATAGTTTTAAAATGTCCGCTTTCGTGTTACATGCAACCACTAATACAGTTGCTTCTTGTCATCTCCATTTGAACCTATGCCACATTTTACAAGGCTTTTTGTTTTAATGTAAATCCTCAAAAAGAAAACTAAACACACCCTAGAGCACTCCCATAACGTATTACCTTAAAACAAATACAAAACTATGCACATCTTCAAATAATGAAGCTTAACCCTCCTGATAGGAACCACCGTCCTGAAATTTATAGCTGCACCCACAAGCATTAACCAATCTAAAATTTAGGTTATCCATGCTAAGACACACATTACAGCCTGTGAACCTACTTGCATATTCTACTCCCAGATGTGAAAAACAGCATTCAGGAAACATTAGCTTTTAAAAGTGCACTGGCTATATTTTAATAAATCAAAATTTTAGTAGAATATAGTGTAGATGTAATGAAGAATTTAGGATGCAGAAAAGCTGTTCTTATTTACATCTAATAATTTCAAATTTAAAAGTTTACTCAGCTGGTTACCCTAATATCAGCAATGTCCAGACTGATTGGCTTCACCTCTAGCTTGTTTCCATGGAAACAATATTCAACTGCCCATAGCTACAGACTTAACTGATCATTTATCTGCTAAAGGAAAACTTTTCATTACATTCACAGTGGTATCTTAGAGTCCACTTAACACACACAAAATAAAATTAAATAAATAAATATAAATAATGCCCTTGTCCTAATCCAACCCAGACATTCACCTATGCAGAAGTGAGAGAAAACATTTCAACTCTACATACATCACAATCATTGCATGTTTACACCACACCCCACAAAGTCCAAGAACACAGCCTATTAAAACTTAAACATGCTTTTGTCCAGCCTCCCTTTTTACACTAACGATTGCATTTCTTAAATCACAGGAAAAAAGTACTTGCTTACTTAAGTACATCTTTATCATGTAACAAATCACCGAAAACACTTTGCTATAGAACATGCAATAGATATCATGAAATGTTTCATATGAATACTGTTAAAAATTGTTTTACCTGGTTACTTTTTTACCCCCTTTCATGTCTTTCCAAACATTAATGACATGAACGGCGGGTATATGCATTTCACCCCCCCCCCCACGTTTAAGAAAGTCAAAACACCTATCTTCCTCTGCCAATTTGTCTTGTAAAGCCATATTTCACAAATGTGATCATAGTCTTACAGTGTCTCAATTATTCACCAATTTCAGTGTTGCTAGTCTTCTTCCTCTTCATCTCCATCTCCCAACGCCAGTCTCTAGTTCAAGTCCAAAAAGTCTTGTAGTCAACATCTGTTTTTTTTTCTCTCTCTCTCTCTCAAGCATTTTCTTTTGGAACATTGGAAACATTTTCACTGGAAAACTCCAACATGAGCGTTATTACCAGTAGAATGAGAAACAGAGTCCTCCATGTGAT
Organism: Protopterus annectens; assembly: GCF_019279795.1. Taxonomy (NCBI): domain Eukaryota; kingdom Metazoa; phylum Chordata; order Ceratodontiformes; family Protopteridae; genus Protopterus; species Protopterus annectens. Next base: position 519,636,522 of record NC_056733.1, read on the forward strand.
GGCTTACTTTTGTTGGACAAACTTTTGTATTTCCTCCTTAGCCTGTTCCACATCAAAAAATGACTTTAATCCTCCAGAAAACAATATTCTAAAGACAGTTGGGTACAGCAGATTGACTCTTGCACCTGTCTTTCAACAATCCTGGATTACTGTGATAAATGTGCTTCTCTTCTGCCTGGTGTACAGTGATCGTCATTTCCACAAACACTTTGCCCTTCTGCTACAGTTACAGCTCTATCAGCTCTTTCTGTTGGTATGACTGCATCTTTACCAACACAGGTCTTAACTGCTTCCTCAAGGCCAGGTTTGGAGCATACACAATATTCCCCTTCAATTAACAAATCCTGCTGTGGAATACCAGTAGTGTTACTTATTTGTGTTTTCATAAAGTTAATACAGTCTGTTCCCTCCAGTTTCTCTGGTATGGCAGAAAATCTAAGGTTTTCTCTGCGTGTTCTGTCCTCTGACTGTATCATTTTTTGAAACCGCTCTTCTTGGACAGTCTCATACTCCGCTAGCCCTTTCTTCATTTCAATCAATAATTTTTGTAGTTCATCTGAATAGACGTTAAAGCTTCTTCCATTTTTTTCCCAGCCTTTTGTTATTTCAGTTGATATACCCCTTCAACATTTCATTCATTTTAAGCAGCTCTGAGCACATTTCATTTGCGTTTGCCTCTAAAGTACTAGAAGCAATCGTTTGTACCAAATCTGGAGCTTGAACTGCTTTTGCTGAACAGCAGCAAAAGGATTCTTCCCAGTCAGTGTTTTCTCTTCACTACTTGATTTTCTTCAGGCTAAATTTCTTCTTCTTTGCTGGCAACTAGGCAATGTACTTACTGCCCAGTAAGTAAGTTATCCTAAACCAGCAGAATAACTGGCCCTTATCTATCTATTTTTTCACATTGGGATAGAGAAAATGAAGCTGCTGATCAGTGTGCAGTCAGCTTGGAAAATGCACATTACATTCTCTTCAAGGTATTCCAATCGTTCCTCCTAAGAACTTTGACTAAGCTGAGGAAGGGGGACCCTAAACTTTATTTGGGCTGAATAACAGGCCGTAGCATCAGTGTTCAGAGTTCAACAGAGAATAGTAGTCCTGGCTGCTAGGTTTTGAATGGAGTAGGGCTTGTTAGTTCCCAGGAAACATTCTTCTAGGCAAAATGGTAATATTCTTATCTTCTTTGACAATCTCCTTGTAAAAAGGGATAAGTATTTATCTAGTACATTACCATCTATAATTTATCAGAAAGCGTTTTGCTTGCAAGGATGCATGTGACCAGGTGGGGGTTATTCTCCCTTTTGTATATACTAGCATTGTAATACCTAGGCAGGAAAAGTCAAGACACAGCTGTACTGCTGCATGGAGTTACTTTTTGGGAGCAAATGTTAGAAATAGAAAGGTGCTAATGCTGCATCCACATTCAGTGCAAAGTTTTCACTAGACAAAATTAACTGGGGCCTGTATGGCAGACTGTCAGACCAACTATTAGAAAACATGGAGGGGAAGACTAGAGTGCATTGGCACATTTATTGCATGGCTCATGGAAGCCATAAATACTTAGCTGGATGAGATGGCCCTTGGGATGTGTAGGTTTATGTGGGGAAGGAAGTGGTCAACAGAATTCGATAACACTGGTGGGTTTGCCTTCATAGCTTCCCTTCCACCAGTTCTACAAAATTCTCAGATTTTTAGGTGCCTTTGCCAATATTTTAAACTCCTTTCATTCTGACCAAAATGTATGCAAGAGTCTGTTTTACAGAACTGGGCTCTAGGTGAACGACTCCATAATGTTTGGAAGAGTAGGAGCTCCAGTGAGATTTAAAGATGATTTTCAGTAAATCTGCACAGAAACATTCCTAACCATGGGAATGACACAGCATCTGTCTTCTAAGCATAGTTGCAAGACTGTATTGAACAGAATTTTTTCAGTTGTCTGTTTTGAAAGAAAGCAACCAGATCAACTTGAGGAGTTTCCCAAATCTGGATCAAGTTCAAATAACCCTCTACATGGAGGATCTACTCACTAGGGGCTGTACAGTGTCTTATTAGTCACTCTGCCACAGTGTTTTGCTCCGAGCATATCTAAACAATCCTACCCTGGTTTGTGATTTACTTTGCAAGTCACTGGTAAGAGAAGTTTTATTTCTTTTTATATTTTATTTATCACTATTTTTCACTGTTTGTAGGTAGGAAGGATTAGCTTGTTAACAAGATTTACTTTGATTCATATTTTGTTTTTTTACCTTTAATTTCACTGTTGGTTGTTAGAAAGGGATAGGTTTTAGACAGGCAAGCTCTAGCCACCCCAAGGGGCCTTGACAGCTATAAATTCATACAGATTGCAGAGAGGAAAATCCTACAGCAGTTAGGGAAGTCCTGAGCATATCTAAACAATCCTACCTTGGTTTGTGATTTATTGATCTTTATTGCTAAAAAGAGGTGTGACTGCGAGTGTGCAACTTAAAGGAATTACAACTTTTGTCTGGCTTGCAGAGTTTGTATTGTTAGCACAACTTTGCTGTACTTCCTTTAGTATTTAATTGTATATTGCTTGTGTGATTTTTTTTTGTCATAGAAGTTGATTTAAGTCTTGAATTCTGTGGTTACTAATTTTGATTATTTTCTTTTACAATATTTTATTCATTTGAAACTGAACACGGATTCCTTAAATGAGTATGCAATTAACAATTTGCTAATGCACAAATATCTTGTGCAGTGTAATAAATGCTATACATATTTAAATAATACTAGTAATCTGTGTTCCTCGTGTCAAAGGTTGGATGACTTGCTTACCATTGTTAGAAGTAAATTTAGACTTAATGATGATGATTGCACTTGTGAAACTGGCATGGCTTGGAGAAATGTTTCATATATTAATGACTGGGACTGGTGAAATAAATAATATTAGGCAAAGAACAAATAGAACACAGTTAAGACATGATGCATCTATTGTCTGCAAAGATAATTCAACCCTCATTAAACAAGATGAAGCTCCTCACAACTTTGGAATTCTGAATGCAAGTATTTAGCAATCTGAGGATCTGGTTTGTTTAGAAGGAAACAAAAAAAAATGAAAAGGAAGAAAAAGAAACTGATTAATGACTGTAAAGGAAAGAGAATACTTATATTACTGTATCAGAAGCAAAAGATTCTTCAGAGCTGGCGAGCAAAGATATTCTTGCAATTGGTGATTCAATTATTAGAGGAACTGATACTTTTATTTGCAGAGTTGATAATGGCAGAGAAGATAATGAACATCAAATAGTCTTATGCTTTCCAGAAGCAAAAATAGAAGACTTGGAACACCTTAATGTATGGAAATATGGATCCATTTTTATTCATGTCGGTACCATACCTCCCAACCTCTTGGAGCAAGAAATCTGGACAAAGCCATAAATAAAAGTGGGACAAAGACCAAAAAATAGGGACAATTTTTAAATACTGCTCTTACAAACTTAGAAAAATTGGTAGAACAGGGTTTGCATTAGCATGAATTTTCTGAAGGATATAAAGTCTGAAACTCTAATGTCTGTCATTATTTTCTAACTTCAGTCTTTAATAAATTTACAACCAATTTACTCAAACCCCACAATTTTATAAAAAAAGGACCAAAAATATGAGGCAAAAATCTGTACATTTAGTTGAGAGGTACGGTCGGTACGAATAATGTCATCAGCAAGGATTCTCTGACTGTGAGTAGGGAACTGACAGCCCTCTTAGACAGTACAGCTTCTACTGGTGTTAGGACATATTTTTCACAAATCACATACAGAAAGGATAATCAGGTTACTACAGATGGAAAGATTTTTTGGGTAAATACCTACATGGAAATGTCCCCTTTTAAAAATAAAAATGGAAATGTGTAGAGCAGCCAAGCCTAGTTTTGGGCATACATGTTCAAACAGAATGGCATGCATTTGTCAAGATCAGGGAAGAGAATTTTTGCAATACCTGACAAACACTAGGCAGGATTTTTGCCAGGTCAAAAATTTTAACAGTTTACAGATAGCAACATTTGATGCACCTCTAATGGTTGTTAATGCTCAGAGCATTAATAAAGTTTTTTTTTATTGGAAAATTTGCTACGCTCCCACAAGACTGACATTGTTATTGTTTGTGAATCATGGTTGTTATTGTTTGTGAATCATGGTTAAAGAACAATGACTGGAAACCACTTCTGTCAGGGTATAAATGTTTTTACTGTAACAGACATTCTAACAAAAAAAAAAATCAGGAGGTTTTATGATGGGGATTAAAGATAGTTACGAAACCTGTGATTATTACATGTTCAATGAAAACACCAATACTCTAGACTATGTAACTGTGACAATAAAGGCAACCTTGGAACCTATAACAATTGTTGGAGCGTACAGACAACCAAAGTCAAGTGCAGATGACCTAGAGGAATTCACACATTTCTTGCACAAAACACAGGAGGGAAGAATATTATTATCTGGGGACTTAAATTTACCAGAAACAGACTGGAATAATATTGATTCAACAATGTTAGTAAGGAAATTATTCACAACGTATATTAAGGAACAACAAATGCTTCAGATTGTAAAAAAAAAAAAAAAAAAAAAAAAAAAAAAAAAATCTACCAGGGGACGGAACATACTAGACATAGTTTGTGTTCCTAAAGAAAAAAGAAGTTATGTACTCACCATAACTTTGAGTAGTTATACTTCATTTTTCTGCAACCTGTGGGTATTCGGATCCATACTGGATCCGAGCAGCAACTTCTTAAGCATCTGCTCCAAGCTCCAAGCTCCTCCCCCTTACCCATAACCCATCACCATCTCCTACCTTCCCTCAGATCGAGTTTGCCACAACTCAATCAGCAACTCAGTTTTATAACAAACCTTGAAAAGGTTTGGGGGGAGGAGGACGGCGGAATGGTTGCGGAAAAATGAAGTATGGAACATTATGGTGAGTACATAAATGAAGTTAACTACTTCAGATGAAGTTATCTGCAACCTGTGGGACAGAGTCCCCAGCTACTAAAATTCCTGGGAGGTCCTCAAGGAAGGATGTCCCTGAGCACCGCAGAGCCGAAGGATGCTCTCCCTCTGGAGATCAAATCAGATTTATAATGAGAAATGAAGGTATGTGACCTTGCCCAAGTTCCTGCCGCAAAAATATCATCCAGTGAAACCCTAGACCAAAAAGCAGCAGAAGTCGCCATAGATCTGGTAGAATGAAATTTGACAGGACTAGGCAGGGACAGACCTTTGTCTTTATAAATTTGCAAAATAAATTGTGTAATCCATCAAGCTAAGGAAACCTTGGAGATGGCTTTGCCCGGAAAGGGTTTAGAGAATGACACAAATAACTGGTCAGACTTACAAAAGGACTTTGTTCTGTGTAAATAAAAATGAAGCGGTCTATGAACATCTAGCAAATGCAGCTTATATTCACCCTTGTTCTGAAAATTTGGAAAGAAAACAGGCAGGTTAATAGTCTGATTAATGTTTGATTCAGAAGCTACTTTTGGTAAGAAGGAAGGGTTTGTGCGGAGCAAGACACTGTCCTTATGGAAAATCAAGTAAAGAGGCATGGCAGACAAAGCTTGAATCTCAGAAATCCTCCTAGCCGACAATGGCCACTAGGAAGGATGTCTTTCAGGATAAGAACTTAAAATCTACTGAAGCTGCAGGTTCAAAGGGAGGAGCAACTAACGCCTGCCGAACCAAGGTAAGGTCCCAAATTGGAACAGAGTCCTTAATTGGGATCCGTAAAAGAAAGGTGCCTTTAAGAAAGGCCTTACACAGTCTCGAAAAGGCTAGAGCATTCATGTTTTTGCTGACATGGAAATTAGAGATAGCTGCTAGTTGCACTTTCACCGTGGACAAACTAGCCCCTTGTTGGAAAATATTGGCCAAAAAATCCAACACTGCAGGAACACGGGCTGTAAAGGGATCGAGGTTCCTCTGAGAAGCCCAAATAGAGAATCGTTTCCATTTGCTGTGGTAAATCTTCCTAGTGGAGGCCTTATGGGATGCCACCAGAATAGATTTTACTGAAGATGAAAGACCGGGAGTCCTGGCAATCAAGGGAACTGGAGCAACCAAGCAGTCAGCTTGAGGCTGTCCAGGTTGGGCGGACAAGTGCCAGAGGGATGAGAGATGAGATCCAGGCAAGGATCCAGAATCCAAGGAGGAGCTAAAACATGACACCAGAGGAAGGGGAACCACACCTGAAGAGGCCAGAATGGGGCAATGAGGATCACTTTGCACCCCAGTCGGCAAGCTTTGTGAAGAAACTTCTGAATGAGAGGTAACGAGGGATAAGCATACAGTACCTGGGAGTCCAAGCATTGACTAGAATGTCTCTGGGGGGATCCCCTGGTGAGGAGATCAGAGCAAAGAACTTGCTGCACTTCGCGTTGGAAGGAGATGTGAAGAGATCGCAGCAAGGCTGAGCCCACACAAGGAAGATCTCCTCCACTATCGATTGTTTCAGAGACCACTCGTATGGCATTAGAATAGACCGACTCAGCCTGTCCACTAAAATGTTGGAGTGTCCCGGGATGTGCATTGCACATGAGAGGATCGAGATTGCTGCGGCCATAGAGCCTAGGGCTCTGAGAACGTTGCCCACCTTTGATAGCCTGGGGCCAAGGATCACTGATAAATGGGCCCGTAGGCTCTGGACCCTGTCTAGAGTTAGGAACACTTTCAATTGAAGGGTGTCTAGCCATGCCCCGATAAAGTCCAAGATCTGCACTGGGTCCAAGAGGGACTTGGAAACACTGATGGTAATCCCTAGCTGGATTGCAAGATGAAGGAAGGAGTCTCTGGCCATGCAAAGAAGACACTTGGTGGAAGCAGTGAGGAGCCAATCGTCTAGGTAAGGAAATACCTGAATTCCCTGAAGCCTCAGGTGAGCCGCTACGACTACCATGACATTGGTAAACACCCTGGGGGCTGTGGTGAGACCGAAGGGTAGGGTACTGAACTGGAAATCATTGGCTCGCAGCGAAGGAATCTCCTGGAGCTTCTGCAAATCTTGATGTGGCAGTAAGCGTCCTGAAGGTCTATCTAGCACATCCAGTTGCATTCTCGAAGATAAGGTAGAATGGACTGTAGGGTGACCATCCTGAATTTCTGCCTGGCTACAGCCAGGTTCAGGGTTGACAGGTCCAAAATGGGCCTGAGGTCCCCAGTCTTTTTTTGGCACTAAAAAGAACCTGGAGTAAACGCTTGATCTGGACTGATCTGGGAGGACCGATTCGATGGCTCGTTTGCGAAGCAGCTTGGAAATCTCTAGTGCTGCCACCTCACTTTGAGCGGGTGGGACATATGGGAGGCGCTTTGGTTGGACGGGAGAGGTAACGAATGGGATGTTGTAGCCTCTGGATATTATTTGAAGCACCCAACGATCCACAGTTATGGACTCCCAAGCCGTTGGGTGCAATGATAATCTTCCCCAGACTGTCTCCAGAATAGGACAGTCGAGCAACCCCTCAGGGCTGCTGCAAGGGTCTGTCTGAGAAGGTCTCCCTAGTCCCAAAGTTCCTCTGCTGCTGGGGCGGCGTCTGTCCGGTCCCCCTCGGCCTCTAGGGGAAGAGTTGTCCTGAGAGTCCTGGGAAAACTGTGATTTTCGGAACCACATCTTCTTTTGCTCTCTACAATTCCTAGAAAAGGAGCTTTGAGGGCTAGAGAAGTGGAATCCGACTGCAGACAAAGTCTTCCCGTCCTTTTCACTCTGGACCAGAGTGTCAGGTACTGTCTTCCCAAAAAGAGAAGAACCATCGAAGGGAGCATTTGTGAAAGATGCCTTGAAGGGGTCCGCGAATTGACAAAGTCTGAGCCAAGCGTGTCGCCTCAGCCACGCCAGTCCCAGCCGCCCTCTCCGCTCCTTCCGTGGCATGGGAAAGAAGACACATGGACGTGTTTGATACTGATTTGAGAGTAGACATTTTCACGGAGAACAAACGCTTGTCCTCCGGCGACAAAGACTCTGAGGGTGCCTCAGCGAACTCCGTGACTAGGTCTCGCTGCAGTCATATGACATGTGCCAAATAATTCAGCGCTCAGATGTAAAACATCGCTGAAGAAAACACTCGCTTCCCAAATCTTTCCACCATCCTGGATTCCTTGTCCGGAGGGTGGATCAAGGAACTCTCCTGTGCCAGTTCCCTCTTGGTGGCTGCTGCAACCACCATAGCATCCACCGGGGATCCTTTGTACCAGGTCTGTCTGTCGGAGGGTGGAGAAATAATCCTGTCTGGGCATTTGTTATCGGCTGTATGGTGTCAGGCTCCTTCCATGTCCGCGTGGTGATAAGATCCACTATGGGATCCGCAGGAGGGTCACCCAGTATGTAGATGGGCCTGTGCCAAAGGCCTCCAGGAACATCCATAGAAGGTTTGGGGCTGGCTGACCAACCTCCCCTCTTGTGGAGGATCTCCATGATGTCTTCAAAGAAGACATCCTTCGGGAGGTGACCTGGGGGAACGTTCTCCATCTAAATCAGTGTCTTCTGTCAAGGACATGGGGGAGTCCACGTGCCTCCTTTTACACATGTGCTTACGGGGACCCTCTTCAGTGGGACTCTCTGAAGAGGGCTCGTGAGCTATGAGGGGTTCCTCCTGGGGGTCCCCTAGCATGGGCTGTCCCTGTTACAAGCTGAAGGGAGTCATAACTGAATTCAAGGAAATGGGCTGGGGTCTTGATCCTTGGGAGAGAACCCACCACGTCAAATGCCGATGAAGAGCGTACCTCCTTAGAACCCAACAAGGAGGAAGCTCTCCCCGGGTCCGCTGTGAGGATCGGGGCTGAGGCAGGAGTAGCCGAGTTCCAAGGAATGGCTCAGATCCCATAAAGTCGGAGCCGAAGACACCTCCATTCCCTCGGATCAGACTTCCCTTCCTCAGCCCCGAGAGTTGCTCAGATCGAACTGGTCTGATCAAAGGAACTCAAGGTAAATCACTGGCGTCAAAGTTAGAGGAACTACCAGCGCCGAACCCCCACCTCCAAGGATCCTCGGATCTATAAACCCCAAAACCGCAGGCCAGATCGAGGAAAGAGAAATTGGATTAAGGCATGGAGGTCCCTAGCCTGGCAAGACTCCCATTTGGATTTGGGTCCGAATAAATCTCATCATCCTGTCCATATCCAACTCCAATAGAGTTGAGCACAAGGAGGCGACAGACTCTGATCTGGCTGGTCGTTGCAACTACCTAGATGAAGGCCTCAGATCCAACGGCTCCATCGGCACCAGGGAGAACCTCAGGGAGTGTTGCCGAGGAGATGTAGGTCTAGACACTTGAGAAGGCGAGCTAGGGAAGGGCTCCCGCTCTGGAGACTGCAAGGCCTATCCCCCCCTCTTACCTCTGTCCATATTCTTCCTGTCCTCTCCTTTAGCCTCCCCTTCAACAGGTCTAGTGGAAGGTTGAGTCCCAGCCTGGGGGGGGGGGGGGATTCAGCAACTGCTGGAGGAGCAGAGGCCGATGCATCCAAGGAGGAAACTGGTAGAAGGCCTTTTGCAACCAGTTTGGCCTTCCATAAGGCCCTGGGGTCAAACCCAGTGCACATGCTGCACTGTGTGGCCATCGGCCGGTGAAAGACTATGTCCACACACTATGCATTTTTTTAAAGGTAGGCTTTGGCTGATCAGCCATACTAGTAACACACACAGCCAGCCTACTTAAAACTAACACTCTAACACACACACCTAAGGGGTAGGGACGGCATTACTAGACTACTTTACCACAAACTTTTTTTTTTTGTATGAAAACCGACAAACAGAGAAAGGGGGAGGTAAAGGGAACTAAATGACAAAACACACACACACACACACACACACACACACACACACACACACACACACACACACACACACACACACTATATAGCAAAAAATTTGATCAAAGTCGCATACTAACATCCAACACTTGGAGCTACAGAGATCACGATGCTGATGCACGAAGCGGCAAATGAGATCTGGAGGAAGGTAGGAGATGGTGATGGGTTATGGGTAAGAGGGAGGAGCTTGGAGCAGATGCTTGAGAAGTTGCCGGCTCGGATTCGATATGGATCTGAATACCCACAGGTTGCAGATAAAATGAAGTTAACTACTTCAGATTTAGTGTTACTTAAAGTCAAGTTTTACCATGTTGTGTGGTGATCATGGGGTTATAAAGGTTAATTTGTTGCTACATAATTCTGCCAAGCTGAAATCTAAACCAATGCACAGAAGGTTAATTACAGATTATATGGAAGCAAAACAGTCACTATGTAAAACTGGAGATGGAATGAAGTTTTGAAAGAAAAACTGTTTGAGTGCAAAAAATAAAAAAAAAAATGTTTAAACATCAGTATCTAGGCATACAACATCAAGGGGATATATTTCCATAACAACAACATATCAGATTAAGGTGAGACACAAAAAATATAAAAAATGGAAGAGAGGTCAAACTACAACTTTGAAAACTGAAATAAACAAGCTGGACAAACAGCTTAAGCAGAGTGTGAGACAAGATCAAGAAAATTTTGAAAAAAAATGTATAAAGATATTGACCATAATAGGAAACCTTCTTATAGATACATAATATGTGGAAAGTAAAGACACACAAATTGATAAACTGTGTGCTGATTCTAAAATTTATTCTCAGACACAACAGATCATAGACATATTTACAAAATCTTATGCAAAACAGTTTGGCTCAATAAAAGGGGTAATAATCTGTCCTAGTGACATTCAGAAAACCCCAGATACTGAAATTAAAATAGTAGATTATACTGAAAAAACTGTGAAAATGGATCTAAACAAAGCACGGGGAGGAGACTGAATTAGTAACAATGACCCGAGAACACTTCAGCAAGAACATATGGTACCATTATATCCATTATTCACGAGGTCATTATAAATATGGGTAGATTCCTCAATATTGGAGACATGCAATTATTAAACCTGTCTTTAAGGGAAAGGAGAGTAGGAACAACTCGGAGTCATATAGACCTTTAAGTCTACTTTCATGTTGTGGAAAAATAATTTAGAAGGAAATATTGGATACTTGAAACCATATATCAGCATGCATATGTTGAAAATAGATTATTACCACCTGTAACATGATGAACACTGCCCTAATTAACTTTTCCAATACCATAAACACGCACAGGAAGCAAGGAAAGCTGGTCCCTGCCACCTTCTTAGACCTATCCAAGGCATTTGATACAGTTTCCCATAAACTCATCTGTCTAGCAGAACTCAATCTTGATGATCCCACTCTTCAATGGTTTAACAGTTACCTAAACAACCAGTCACAATTTGTCAAATGGGGCAACTCCCTATCCCCCCACTCCCTGTCACATGTGGTGTCCCACAAGGTTCAATCATTGTCCCCCTTCTCTTCAACATATTTACAAATAATCTCCACCTAGCTACCACTAAAGCCAACATTGTCCAGTATGTGGATGACACTACCCTAATCTGCTCAGCAACAGACATCCAATTACTTCAAAGTAAAGCCCAAGAATCCTTCACTGAGGTAGAGAACTGGCTAAACAACTACCAACTAATACTAAACCCCCAAAAAACACAGCTAATACTATTCCACCCAACCAAACACTGCAACGCCACCTTTACCATCATGTCTACCAATGGCACCCTCATCACTCCAGTAACTGAGGCTAATCTCTTATGCATCACTATTGATCATCAAATTAAATACAACAAGCATAAATCCAAAACTATCTCTAAAGTCCATAAAAAACTAGGTTGCCTATATCGTTGCAAACTATTCCTAACCCCTGAGACTAGAACAATAGTCAGAGCTCATCTCTTATTAACACTACTTTACGCCTCTCCAGTTCTCGCCAATATTAACAAAACCAACCTGAACTCTTTACATGCTACAATAAAATAGCTAGGTTCGCTGCCAATAATAGATCACATTCCCACCATTGCCTATCCCTAACTAAACTGCACTGGTTAGAATTTCCAAACCTCCTACGCTACCACCAACTGATCATAGTCCATCAAATTCTCTTCCATCTGGGGAAGTGCCCTGCCCTTGCCGACATGCTAAATTTTCACTCTAAAAGGGAGCTACGTTCATGTATCAAAAACCTGATTGAAGTTAATCCATGCAATAACAGTTCTGGGGAGGTCTTATTCTCCCATGATGTTGCCAAAGCATGGAACACCTTTCCACCTGAACTCAGGCTACAAAGTCACACAGGCACTTTCAAAGGCCTTCTTAAATTACACCTCAATACTAACCCTCTCTGCAACTGCAGAGACCCCCCCCCCCTTGAAGACCCTTGAAGACTTTTTCATATGTAAATGACTCATTGAAGCCTTTAATGCATACACTATACTCTCACCTGAAATGTACTTTTTGTATATACTGTAAATAATGGTACTACTCCAGAGGATCTTATTGTTCTACATAATTGTTTTTTGTACTTCATGGTTTCTCTTATCTTGTATGCCAGTTTTATTGTTATCTAAAGCATGTATGTACACTTATTTCTTTGGAGCTTTTCTCCCCAGGACTCCACTGAAAAAGGACACAAGATGTCCAGTTGGACTTATCCTGGTAAAATAAATGTTAAATAAATAAATATAACAGCAGCTATGAATGAAAAATAGATATAAATTACATCACAGCACACCTTCAGCATTTGACAGGGTCATACACAAAACATGATCAATAAATTAGTACAACTAGGTATTGATGTACTCTTGATAAGATGGATAGCTGCATGGCTTACAAATAGGACATGGCAAGTATACAGCAAGTGGACAGGTGAAATCCTTGGTTAAAGTCGGGGTGTCCCACAGGGCTCTGTCATAGGGCCTTACTTGTTTAGATTGCATCTTTCAGACCTAACTTTTTCATCTGAAATATTCTACAGTCTAAATGCAGACGACCTGAAATTGGGTAAACTGATTACATATGTTGCAAAATAAATGGACTAAATTGACCATTTGGGCACAGGAGAATAATATGCCGATAAGCATATTGGATTTGGGAGACATAAATTGAAAGGTGAATATTTAATACAGAACACAATGATTGAAACTGTAGACTCATTTAAGGACCTGGTTATATGGGTGGATTCAGCTATGAGTTTTTCTAATATCAACCAATTGGTTAATGTTGTACCTTTCGGCTTTTCCCGGTTAGGGGTCGCCACAGTGGAACTCCGGTCCGCTAATGATTGGCAGTAGATTTTTAAGTACAGAGTTGCCAGCCCTGATGCACAACCTTCAACGAAGGTACGCCCATTCACGCATGTCTCCACACAGATCATCAACCAATTGGTTAATGATAGTTATAAATTATATAAACAGATTTATAAAGTCTAGGAAAGTCATTGTTTGTCAGTTACATTAGACCCAGACTTTAGTATTCCATAACAATGTGGAAACCCTATAAGAACATAAGCATGAGCAAACTGAAGAGAGTACAGGGGAAATATACCAAGAGCATCCATGGATGCAAAAAAAGTTATTATGAAAAGACTAAAATATCTAAACTTGTACAGTTCTTGTTTACAGATATCTAACAGGAGATCTTATTCAGGTATACAGGGCATTTAGAGACAACTACCTCTAGGAATGTTTGGGGTTATCAAAAAGTACTAGAGAATCATCAGACAATCTATGTAGAAGACTCTATAGGAATAAGTGTACTAACTGGTTCTCTGAGAGAGTAGCTGATGCATGGAACAGACTACCAGATTACATTAAAGCAAGTACAAGTTTAGATACGTTTAAGAACACCCTGAACACTTATTATGGGAACGAGTGTTTTGGTATATTGGCAAGCTAGAAGGGCATTAATGCCAGTGCTTGAAATATTTGTGTGTATGTATGTATGAGACCTGAAACATCAGAGAATACTGTAGAGCCAGCTCTCAGCAGTCTTTGCCAACTGGCAAACAAGGTAGAACCTTCTACACCCCCCCGGGTCAGGTACCACATCATGGTACCGTTGTCTGTGACTACTAGAAGAGGCCCCAGAGTACATACGTGGTGAAGAACTTTTGAAGCATGAATCGCTGTCAACATCTCTAAGTTTACATACTTTTGACTATCCAGAGGACGCCACAAGTCTTGCACTTGCAACTCCCATGGGCACTCCTCCCCATGCAAACTCTGAACAGTCTCTCTAGACAGACAGGGAATCCTGGATTCAGAGACAGTTGACCCCTCCACCACTACAGGTCCCGTTTCACAAATCCCAGTACCTGGAAATCCAAGGTACAAAGGTGTTGGGTCAAACCATTCAAATACCACTGAATTTTTCTCATGTGTAGTCTGGCTAGTAGTATCATGAAGATTACTGATGCCATGAGGCCTAGAATTTTTAAGGCTATGTCCAGAAGACAGAAATATAAGAAAATGCCTAGCTAAGTCAGAACTCTGTCAGGAAGGTTATCCTTTTTTGCGTGTCTGGTAGGAAGGTGATCCGTTTGGGCGTGTCTATCCAACATCCTAGGAAACCAATTCATTGAGAGGGTGTGAAGAAGAACATTTTGAAGGATTAATCTGAAGCCCAGGTAGAAAAGGTGCGGTGATATTGCCTAAGTACGCCAAGCACCTGGATACAGAATCTGCATATATCAGCATGTTGTCTAAAGAAATATGTGGATGCCTGGGATTCTGCAATAGGCAACCACTGGGGCAAAACACCAACAGACAGCCAAAAGGGTAACTGATAATAAAAGCCAGACACAGCAATCTTTTTTCCGAACTTGGGAGCAATATGAATATGCTAACCATCCTTGAGATCTTGCGTCATCATGAAACAGTGGTTTGGAATTAAATTAACGCTAGGACTGACTGCAAGATGAGCATTTTGAATTATGGAACTTTAAAAAGGTGTTTAGAAAGGATAAATCTAGGATAGGTGGCCAGGAATGTTCTTTTTTAGTACCATAAAAGATTCTAGAATAAAAATCTTTTGCCTTTGTGTATTGCTGGTAATGACCCATTGCTCCATCACATGACAGACATAGAAGTCATAAGAAGAAACTGCTCTGTATGGTGTGGTGGGTGTGGGGGAATTCCCCTGAAAGGGGGAGGATTTTCTATCCCCTCCAAATATAACCTCCACAAAACTCATATGTCCCATACTATATGAGACCAAGTTGCAGGGTTGACAGTGAGAATGGAGGAGGAGGAAGGGGAATAAGAGTGGGTGAGGATTACAGGGTGCTCGGTGACTCAGCATAATCATTCCTTTGCAGGGAGGAGATCACTTTTTGGACTGGAACCTCACATTTAGTTTTGAAGTATTATATTCTAGCCATTTCCTTTTGGATCCCTAACTTTTTTTTTTTTGCTGGGATTTTTTGTTTGTTCTGCCCCTTATAGGAAGATGCCTTATTTGGGGATAGTGTGAGTACATGAAACATCCTAGACACCCCAAGCATTAATCTGCACTTATCCCACTATTAATGAATCTGTGTAAACGAGGATCCAAACACCAATGCAGAACTTAAAGGTGCATTCAAAATTTGGGATTTTACATCAGAGAAGTTCCAATTATGTAACCAAGCATACCAGAAGCAGCTGCAAAATCAAATTGTACTTGTGTTGTAAAACAAAAATTTCCACACAACACTGATAATTCAAAATTCTAAAGGCTAGATTACTAGCGAGACATCCTTTGGCTCAGAACATCAAAAAATTGTCCCTCTATCAGTGGAGCGTTGGATAAGATGAAGCAAATTACTTTTTTTTTTGGGAGGGGGTGCAGCTGGTGAGACCATAGTTGGGTCAGCAGTCAAATGAGAAGAGAGAGAGAGACCTGTCATTCAAGAAGACCCTATAAAGTTTCTGAGCATTTTTATGGAGTGTTGGAAAAGATATGGCTATCTTGCCTGCAGCCTTAAAAACATCTTCCAAGGACAGAAAGGTGGAGGAATAGCTTACGAAGTGGGAATCTTATCCTCTATAAGGTCACACTGGGGTAGTTCCGCACTGCTCCCAAGCAATAAAATCAAACAATTGTCTGAGGAAAAGTGAACACTTGTTTGGGCTGAAGCTCAGGTTCACCTCCTGAAGGACCAGAATGACTGGATTCAGTGTCAAATAGGAAATCCCAATCATCCCCATCAGATTTTCCATTCTCTGAGCCAACAGAAAGGTCTTTATCCAATCTGGCACTAGAGACATAGATGGAAACACAAACACCAGAATTGGCTATCTGCAGAATATTCTTAATCAATAAAACTAGGTCAGTCTTATAAACCCCTATAATCTGATTATGAGCTGCATGAAGAAGCTTCTATTTCACATCAGCCTTATAACCTGATTATGAGCCGCATGATGAAACTTCTGTCATTTTCTTGTGAACTTCACTACTAGATAAAATATCTGGGGGCAGAGTATTAATTCTGCCAAGGGGTCTATTACACTTGGACTACTCCTGCACCTAAAGGGTTTGGTTCCCCCATATTTGCACCAGGTACTGGAACACTCACAGAGATGCGTCTAGACCCTGTTCCATAGTTGCCAAGCAAAGTTACACTTGAGGGAGATGAAGCAAACGTTAAGTGGTCTGTGGGCCAAGCACTGGCCCTCACGGAATCACTGACCATAGGCAGAGACATTTTTTTTTCTCGTCTTTTTAGGTGCAACTGGACTTGATGGGAAATCAGGGTTAGGATCCATCAAGTATGGGAAATAATACCAGCCAGAATAATAAATTGACAGTAGTAGAGAATGTATTACTTAAAGTTTCCAATAAGAAGTTATGCCCCCACACAACTAAAACTTTGCCAAAATATTATCACAAAACACAACCAAAATATAAAGAACCACAAAGGGAAATACGTTCCTGCCGTAAAAATAACAGAATCAATCAGCCATAAACTCCAAACCATATGCAGGAACGAAAACAGCAGTCTCACTATATTTAGAAGCGTCAGCTGCAAAATGAATAAAAATCCATCAAAGTAACTGGACCGCAGTAAAAAATCCTTTAAAATACTTTATTATGACAAACAAGTAAGCGCTTTCACTATCAGGCTTCGTCAGACTTTGTAATTTACACACAGAGCAAAGTTTAAATAATTAAAACATCTGATTATAATAACCGACGTCAGCTCATCTATTAAGACTTAAAGCAATACAATATCTAGCTTACTATTTCAAGTGAGAATGGAAGTGAATTTAAAAAATGGACACATTAAAATTAACATCAGCTTGACCTATTAAAACCAACTAACTCCATAGCCCACATAAAATATTCCCTAAAAATGCTAGCATAATTTAAAAACTAAATAAAGCTTGATATGTCAACTTCCACAATTCTAAGGAACTACCATTGCTCAGATCTCAGAACTAACCTTGTTTAGGTCTCGGTAACCTCCTTTTTTTCAGGATCGG
Source organism: Protopterus annectens (assembly GCF_019279795.1). NCBI lineage: Eukaryota > Metazoa > Chordata > Ceratodontiformes > Protopteridae > Protopterus > Protopterus annectens. The sequence goes on from NC_056733.1 coordinate 519,653,877, forward strand.
TTGTAGATGAACGCTATCATTCAACCCAGGGGATTGGTCAGCTCTACAGCGAACAATCCAATGCAATTCACATTCCTGGGTATAATTGTCAATATCTCCACCTCTAATGCTAGGTGTTATAACCTGTATGACACAAAAACTGAAAATGTGTGCAATACCCATTGATCTTAGATGTTTAGCCAACGCATTGCATTCAGAACCTATACGCATGTGATAGGTATGTTCCCTAATGCGTTCTCTTAACTGTCTATTGGTTTTACCAATGTAGAATGCTTGACATGACAAACACCTGGCAAGATATACTACATTGGTACTAAGACAGTCCGTCCTAGTATGAAAGGAGAATTCTTTACCCGTCACTGGATGTCTAAAGACATTGGCTGTATCAATATACCTGCATTGGTTACAATGATTGCAAGGTATGGTACTGTAGTTTGAAACAGCGGATAGCTGGTTAGACAAGTTCATCGGATGTTTACATAATAGTTGCTTCAGATTTCTCTTGTTCTTATATAAAAACTTGGGTTTAATACCAACAATACTACTTATGTCATTATCCAAAAGAAGTGTCTCCCAACGTTTCTCCACAATATCTTTTATATACTGAACATCACTTGTAAAATATATTGGTACACTCAACTCTATGCTCCTTGTTGGTTGTCTCATTTCTAGGTTATTGCCCCTCTCTGAAAAATCTGGGCGTGCCCTAGATGCCCTTAAATCTTGTACCACTGATATAGTTTTAACATCTGCCTCTTTATAGCATCTTTCAACCAATCTTGATTTAAGTCCTCTCAATTCATTCCCAAAACCTTCCCCTTCATCACATTATCAAAAACATGTTTGGGGTGCATGCTAGTTCTGTGTAATGAAGTGTTCCTATAGCATGTTTCCTATGAACTGAGGCATTCAACATACCATTCTCAAGTCTCATAACATTAACATCTAAAAAAGAAATATGTGTCCTAGAGGAACATAATGTGAACTTGAGGAACTCAGTTAAATTATTCGTAGATCCCACAAACTCGACTAATTGGTCCTCATTTCCTCTCCAAATTAAAAAGAGGTAGTTAACAAACCTCCTGTAAAATCCTACATACTGTTGGAATTCACTTAATAGAAAGAGAAACTCATATTCCCATTCAGCCATTACTATGTTGGCGTAGCTGTTGGCACACGAGGTGCCCATAGCTACGCCATGCTTCTGAATGTAAAGTTCCTCATTAAAGACAAACACATTATTGTCGAGTACCTTCTCCAAAAATAATGCCAACAAATCAATAATGTTACCATCCAACTCGGAGTTCAGGTCAAGATATCGTTGCATTTCCAGTACACAAACACCAAAGCAACCAATGTGCCAAACCATTGTTAAAAATTAGTTCTACAAACTTTAACAATGTTAAACTGCCATTAACATAAGGTTTAACTACAATTTGTACTCTCTAACAAGAAATTATAGTTTAATCCCCACAGTACACTCAACATCACTTGCGGTAAAAATTGCAATCCAATATTAAAAAAAAAATCACAGAAACCAGAGTCATACATATACTAAACAATGTACAAGTGCTAAAAAAATCCAAGTTCTGTAATATCTTCTTGTCAAAAGATAAAAATAAAGAACAGTACACAGTAAAGACAGATGCAATCAATTTCAGGTTCTGACTATATGGCACAGGCCCTAATGTCCAACAGCACACATTCAGTATTCCTCCCAGTACTGCAGTGTGCAAGTTTCCTTAGAAACAGTAAAAAAACAAAGATTTCTCAAATATGGAAGCCAAGTAAACCTGCTACAAGCAGAAATTCCAACAGGAATTACTGTAAACACTGACCAAAATAAAAATATTTTTTAAACATAAAAATACAAAGAATAAGAAATCCAATAATAAAATGAGAGGAATCGGGTCCCCAAGTGGAGCTGATCTGAGCAGAAAGCAAAGGTCAGCAATGGATCCTGTGAAGTTCAGAAGACTTTCTTTTTTGGATGGCAGAAAAAGACTGAACATTCACTTTCTGTGACAGCTGAAGGCTTCCATCTCAGGATATTCCCACAGAACGAGAGGAGGAGTGACATCGGAGCTTTTGACAGGTGGCCAGTACTGGATTACTTTGGCAGATAACCCAAAATGCCACTGAGGTAGTGGGAACGATTAGCATCTCCTGTGTGACACAATAAAACACTTTCTTGAAGTCCAGATTAAAAGTCTACCAGCAAGAGCCAACACAAACTTGGATACAGAAATGCAATACATTTGACGGATTCGACTTCATATTTCTGAACCCACAATGACCATTACCACCCAGAACATCAACTGCCATGTGCTCCACTAACATTTAAATTATCTTCTCTTTCTTATTCAGAAGTGAAGACAGAGTAACTATAAATGCTTGAACCTCTGCATGTTCTTCCCACCAGTGTTTGTACAAGGCATGATCTCTAATCCCAGCAACAGCACCCTCAGATCCCCAGCTAATTCCTTTAATACTCTTAAAAGCCACCCATAAGCTTTTAAAACCTTCACGTTTCTCTCCCCATTTCCTTTCTGTTTTCTTCTCCGCAGTCACCTAGTTTTTTTTTACCTTCACCTCATCCTGGCATTCTTTCCCCCTTGATTATTATAATCATGTACTTCCTCACCTAACTCTTCATCACCGATTCTGAATCTAGGTTTGGATAGAAAACATACGTTCAACTCCAAGCCTTAATGTGATGGAATTCCTTATTCCCTGGCAATTATTTCAGTCATATTTCTACCCTGAGTTATACTCATCTTCTATTTTAAGTGTGGTATCTATTATCCAACAGCTCCTTCACCTCAACATGCCTCATTTAAATGCCACAAGAACTACATCTCCAAGTGACAGTTTGTTTTGGATCCTTTATCACAGATCATAGCTTTCAACATCTTACTTAAAGAGGTCTGAATTTACCATTTAGTCCCAAGCAAGGTAAGGTCACCCATAACTTTTTCTTCATTGAATACTTCTTAACCTTTTAACAAACCAAATGTCATCATCTTTCTTAGCATCAGATGCACATTTATTGCATCCATTCACCACTGACCAGTCTCTTCCTGGTTTTCCTGTTTATGGTAAACCGGGTGGGTGAGGTTTTAATTTGTTGAGCACACCTACCAAATCTAAGCTGTTGATCACTGTTCTGCATACAGCATCACTGCTAGTGTGTTTACCTTTTGTGTGCTGACAGTGATTCAACATTTTTGAGCTTTTCATTTTTTCTATGGTTAGGACTGTGGATATAAATAACAAGGTAACTCCTATGCTAAAAATGCTTATTTGCATTACTTTTATCTGGTCCAAACTTCTAGCAGTTCCTTTAATCTTGGAACAGACCCATCTTGCCTTCCATTTTTAGTGAATGTGACCTGAATTCTATCTTACTTTCACTTCAGTAGCATCTTCTAAATATCCAATAGTATTTCTAGCATAAATCAGAAAACATCCCCTTATCCATCCATGGTGCCTAGTCCTAATGTCTGTCTTTTTGCAGAACACGGAAGACTTTCATTAAACATACTATTCATTTTAGCTAGTGATGGTGCTTGTGGAATGCTTCCAGTACTGTCTAATGTGTTCTACAAGACACGTGTAACTATTATGGAAGGCTGCACATAGGTAGAGGTTGACACTTGGGTGGCAAACATCTATGATATGGTAGTATCAAAATGACGGAGAAGGAAAAGGAAACTAAATTACTAATTCCATTTATTAACCAGATCAGTCCACTACACACAAGTGCCAGTTTTCAGAGTGGACTAGGAAGCACTGTCTGGTTAACGGATTTGTTCACATCCTTGCAATTTGTAAAAAGAAAGTGAGGGAGCCAAACCTAGGATGGCTGATGAAGCTAATAAGCTGCTTATAGCCCTAAACGCCTCTTACAGTTTCCTGACATACAAGCGACATCTGTGATTATGTCATACAAGAGCGATTACAGATAAGCAAAACCTCTCAAATGAAAACGGCATTTGGAGTAAAAAGTCATAAGAAACAGCATTCTTTTGCAGGGAGGAACAGGCCCCCTGCACCCCATAATGGGGGGGGGTTAGCCCCCCCTACACACCTCTGCTGCTTATGCATACAACTCAGAGGTCACACCAAAATAGGAAAGGTGAAGTCCCTGGTACACTTGCAATTCATCTTTCTAAGGAAAAGCTGGTAGATCACATGCTAGCAATAGCACAAACGGATATCGACCACCAGTGTATCAAAGACAAACCTGGCTCCCCACTGTTTAACTGCTACAACATTCTAGTTTCTTGTAACTAGAACAGAATAGTAGTTGTCATACATAAAGATAAAATTGAGTATTCCTTGGCAGGTTATGTACTTTTACAGTTAGCAATAGCTAAACAATTAAAAAAAAATGTAAATAGTCTGTCCACATGGCTTCTCAAAGGCTTCAGTGTTATAGCTTCTTCTATCACTAGTGTAATCACTGGATCTCCAATATGAAGCTTAAGCTACCACTAGCCAGGTACGCACCCCCCTTCAATGAATCTAGAAGCTTTTCTTTACATAAATATACATACACAAACACACAAATAAAATACATACAATAAAAATAAACCATGTAACACCCGCTTCCCCTTATCCTGATTCAGTTACACCTAAAATGTTATCCCAGACTTCCCTGATGTTACTCCAAAAGTAACTACTACTTACATGTATTTACCTGGCCATCACTCGCTTCTGTTCCACTATACATCAGTCTTTCTTTCTTATTAAAGAGAGTAAAGCAATTCCTTCATAATTCTAAAATTCATTGCACTATCACTCTGTCAGTGTCCTTCCAGAGGTGTGGTCTCTTAAAATATGCAGAACATTAAAAATAAAGATCTTACCCACTTGCCCTCCTTTGCTGGCCGAAACACTCATCCAGTATAAACCAAAATCCCACTGGCCTCTCCCACTGCCTAGCTAGCCCTTAAGTCATTTGTCAACATGACAAAGTCTTTCTTAGTTGCAAGTAGCACTTTTCCATGTGACCTGCAATTAGCTGCAGAATTTCTGCTTAATAATTTCAAATATCCCTGCATTAATCTTTAGTGAGCAAGCCTTAAACAACTTTTCCAGGAGCATCTTTCACACCTTCTTAAACTTGCAGAGAGGCAAAGATGTCCTTGCAGCCCACACAGAACTTGAAGGAAACTAGCCCAGACTGGATCTCCGACAGCCCCCAATAACTAAAAAAATTGCCTTTATTATTATCATAATAAAGTGTTGTACAAGGTCCAATAAACATATTTCCTTGTGTTGTCCTCCACTGTTCAGTCCTTACAGAAGTTAGGTTTAGACAGACCACCCACGTTCAAGTCAGCTTAAGCACTGCATCAAATAAGCCAAGCAGTACATCCCAATCTCTAAATGCGCAGATAGCTTCACTGTAACTTTGCACTAAGTGGGGACTGTAAATGCCAAGAAAATTCGAAAAAATAGCCACAAAGGTACCAAAATAAACTAATAAATCAATCCAAGGTACCACAAGACTGGGAATAAGCCGGAGTTCTTGTAAAATCCACTTTTAATGTAGGCACAAACATATGAACTCGCACATTAAAAACCAGCGTTTTTGTTTAAATCACTTCATCAGATGTGGGTCAGAAAACAAAATAATGGCTTTTATAATCCTCTAAGAGTAAATCAACCAATAAAAACCATCCAATTAAAAACATCATGAGTGCTCATGAATATTCATGTTAAAACCATATGTACCATAAAAACATTGCAAACCATTAAAACCATTATGCAAACTGTTCATAAATGTATAGGAAATCAATAGAATACATTTTACAAACTTGGTAAAATAAATGAATTTATAAAACCTTTACAATGCATAAATATCTCAAATAAAATCATTTCTGTTAAAATTAATGTAAAATGATTTATTAGCACACTCTAGTGGTCAAAGTCAAAATGACATCTATATGTGAAAGAAAAAGGAAAAACAAAAAAAAGCAGAAAGTACAAATAACAACTGATATCTTATTTTGTTTTGTAACCTTATAACTTAGCTGCCCTTAGTTTCAACAGGGGTACGAGGGAGATATTCTCATTTAAACCTGGAGGAGATGTAGCTTAGAAGTGTTATTTGCCACCATAGCTCTTTATATTCTATTTTCTCTTCCCATTGTCCCCCTGTAACATATTTTTTAACCACTTCCAAAACAAAAAAAAAAAAGGAATTAGCATCGACACACATTAAAGAATGTTTAAAAAGGGCATTTGTTTCCTTCCTGTTCTGCATATCGTACAGGTGTTCGTATATCCTCCTTTTTAGCTTACGTTCAAGTTTTGCCCACGTAAAAAGAATGCCATACCTCACACCGAGCTAAATAAATGAGGCCATTAGAATCCCAATTAAAATATCCTTTGCTACTTAGAACTATGTTTCTACTATTTAAAATAGCTTCTTCCTTGTTCATTATAAACCTACACTGTGAACACCGCCCACATTTATAGGTACCAACTTTCTTTCTACCATTTGCCTCCTTTTTGTCATTTTCTAAGGCATTTTCCATACTTTGTGAGCTTTTATACACAAATTTCAGTTCTGTGTTGGTTATTTGTTCCAAATCGGTGAGGTTTTTAAATTTGTTCCACTCATCACAGACGATTTTCCTGACTACTCCACTGCTAGCATTATATTCTAGCACCATTGCTTTATTAAATTGATTCTGCTGTGAGGAGTCATTACAATGGTTCTCAACTAAGGACTGCCCAAGGATAGGTTTATATTCATCATTTCTACCTTCCTGTACTTGTTTTGTAATTTCTTCAAGAAACTCCTTTGGAAAACCCCTTGCTAAAAACAATCCATTGAGAAAATTACACTCATTCAAAAAATCATTTGTATCAGAGAGCATACGACTTGCCCTTACATACTGCCCTTTTACAGTATTTCTCTTGTAATAAAATGGGTGAGCACTGTTGTAGTGTAAATATGAGTTAGTATGCACCTTTGAATTTAATCTATTATTTTCTTTATATATTTCTATATCTAAGTAGTGTAATTTTTCATCAGAAACAATGAAGGTAAATTTGAGAAATGGGGTGGTGGTATGTATAAAATCAACAAATTCCTGAATTCTATTCTCATTGTCCACCCAAAAAATGCAGATGTCATCCAGGAACCTCTTATAGAGGCTCCAACAGTTCTTATACAGAGTCCAGTACATATTTTTCTTCGCATTTAGCTAAAATTAAATTAGGATAGGTGGGTGCACATGCAGCACCCATTGCCACCCCTCTAACCTGTTGGTACAATTCTCCTTTAAAATAAATGAAATTATATTTTAAAACTAATTCCATCAGGTTAAGGCACACCAACCTGTCAGCCTGGGACATTTCTGTCTCCACAAATACAATTTCTTCTAACATCTGCATTCCTTCAGACTGGGGGATGCATGTAAAGAGGTCAATGACGTCAGTTGTAATAAAGGTTAGATCTTTGTTAAACAAATCATTATGCACACCCCTAAGGAGATCCCAGGAATCTTTTAGGAAATTTTTCTTTTTCAACCAAATTTTTTTTTAACTTAAGAGTCTACCAGTTTAGCTAAAGGTAAAGTTTTAGACCCCCTCAGCTGAGACTATCGATCTCAGTGGGGGGTCCCTTTCATTTTTATGAGTTTTGGGTATTCCAAAGATTGTAGGGATCTTAGGCTTCTCAACCTTTAAATAGTAAGTACTGACGTCTATTAACCCTTCCATTAACAAATCAGAAACAACCCCATTTATTCTACTATAAGAAATATTTACTTGATTGCTTGATATACTTACGGACACAGATAAATATGAAAGTGTATCTGTGCTCATAAGTATTTAATTCATCTCTTCATATATTACAGTATCCATTAGTACCGTTCCCCCACCTTTGTCTGGTTTCATCACCCTTATGTGTTTATTCAATCTAAACTCATCCACAATAACTTTTTCATTTGTACTTATTTTTATATTTAACTTTTGGCATGGCTTTTCTAATTTCAGATTCTAAAATCCGTTCAAAATTACGGATCTGGGGATGTAAAGGTGGGTTAATAGTGCTTTTTCTCCTGATGGAACTGTTAATGCTGTTTATTTGGCCAAACATTAAACCTAAATTAAGTTTTCCTGGTGAATTGTTTCATGTCAATTAATGTTTTGCTTAAGTCACCTTTTCTCTTGGGAATAAATTTCATACCTTTTGACAACAGACTGAAGTGTTCATCTTTTAATTCAATTTGACTAAAGTTATAAATACAATAACCATTCTTTGAAAACTTGTACATATTTTCGTCCTGCCTGATAGGGTCATATTGTTCATCTAAGTCAGAGTGGGGTGTATTAACCAATTCTAATACCTCCCCCTCACTCTTCTTCCCCCTCTCTGAAAATGTTGTTGTTGATAATAGTTACCATTCTGGCTTCTGATTCTTTCAGATCTTCTTAAACGTTCTCTTTCATTAAAACCATCAAGTTCATTAACAGAGCTATCATTTGTTTCAGGTTTAGAATAATTAATGTTATGTTGGTACTCGTAAATGTCCCTTTCTAGTTTTTTAATTTTCCTCTTTATTAAATATTCATATTTAGAATCAACCTCATTCCTTATGACAAAATATTTTTCTTTTTCATCAGGAATTGTGAAAATTCTTCATTTAAAACATCAATTTCCTTATTAATAACTTATTTCTGCCTATCATTGTCCTTAACCATAACTTTTAATATTTCTAACCCACATCTGTTAAACATTTCCAAAAGTTATTTGTGATATACACTATCAGGTAATACATTGTTTGGGTATTTGTATACCCTCAGACCCTTGGGTATTTGTATACCCTCAGACCCTTAGGCACAATCTCTTCCATTATACATTGTCTCAAATATGCATTTTCTATATCAAGTGTCCTATACTTTAACAAATGTTTGGACATTTTAGTTAATTTTACTCTGTAAGAAAGTCATTAATTTGTAAAATAGTACCTGTTTTGTTGACATTACTGTCCTTAAATTTAGCTGACACTTGTAACCAGTTTTTAAGTCCACATTCTCAGTATTTAAAGCTGAAGCATAAGTCCTTAGATTTTGTCCTGCAGGCAAGGATGAATCATTCCTGCTACTGGTAAAACCCAAATCACCCCTCAAAATAGCTGGGGCAAGTAAAAATTCATTGCTGTTAGTTCCATTTCGCTTGTTATTACCAGAAATATCTGTTAGACTTGAATCTACATTGTTCCCATTATTTTCGCACCATTTTGATCTGTTCTGGCTCTGGGCTTCCTGGTTCCACCCACCCAGTTCTCCTGCAATCTTTTCCACCATCGACTGACCTTCTCACTCCTCTCAGCCAATCAGTTGTGTTAACTGACCAATCAGCTTTCTCGTTAGTCCAACGTGGTCACTACCACTCCTTCCTTCTTTCTCCGAGCTAGATTCACAGTCCATAGCCAATATAAAACAAGAAAATTCGAAAAATAGCCACAAAGGTACCAAAATAAACCAATAAATCAATCCAAGGTACCACAATACCAAGAAAAAGCCGGAGTTCTTGTAAAATCCACTTTAATGTGGGCACAAACACAAGAACGCACACATTAAAAAACAGCGTTTTCGTTTAAATCACTACATCAGATGCGGGTCAGAAAACAAAATAATGGCTTTTATAATCCTCTAAGCAAATTAAGCAATAAAAACAGTCGAAATTAAAGACATCATGAGTGCTCATGACTATTCATGTTAAAACCATATGTACCATAAAAACATTGCAAACCATTAAAACCATTATGTAAACTGTTCATAAATGTATTCAACAGAATACATCTTACAAACTTGGTAAAATAAATAAATGAATTTATAAAACCTTTACAATGCATAAATATCTTAAATAAAATCATTTCTCTTAAAATTAATGTTCTTCTTTTGGCTTTTCCCGGTTAGGGGTCGCCACAGCGGAACTCCGGTCCGCTAATGATTGGCAGTAGATTTTTTTATGGGTGCCGAGGTGCCAGCTCGACACCCAACCTTTCTTCGAAGGCATGCCCATTCTATGTATGTCTTTCGAACGCCACTCAACCTCGAGGAGGACATGCAGACTCCACACAGAAGGCGCTCCTGCCGAGAATCGAACGGGAGAACCTCTTGCTGTGAGGCAACAATGTTACTGCTGCACCACCGCGGCTTACATGAATGTAAAATGATTTATTAGGTTAAAGTCAAAATTACATTTATATGTAAAAGAAAAAGGAAAAAAAGCAGAAAGTACAAATAACAACTGATATCTTATTTTGTTTTGTAATCTTATAACTTAGCTGCCCTTAGTTTCAACAGGGGTACGAGGGAGATATTCTCATTTAAACCTGGAGAAGATGTAGCTTGAAGTGTTATTTGCCACCATAGCTCTTTATATTTTTGCTTCCCATTGTCCCCCTCTAACATCTTTTTTAACCCCTTGGTTAATATACTTCTTAGAGGATTATAAAAGCCATTATTTTATTTTGCAAATTTCAGCTACTTGCTTTGCATGGTTTGGCATTATATGGCAATAACATCTCCTCCTTGTAAATAACTCCTGCTCTCCTGGAACAGTGCAGAAAGATATCTGTATTAAAAATGTATAGCAGGATGACTAAGATGTGATGAATTTAAGAAATTCACCTCAAGAGCAGCCAATGCTTTGCAATGCAAAAGGAAGTTTATCAGCCCTGGTGTACTACCAGCTTAAAAAAATAAGAATACTATATAAAAGTGTGAAGTAAGAGTTAACAGACTGACACTCATCCCAAAACAATAAGAATTAGGACCAAAACTAAAAATAATCTAGGATGAAGGCCAGAAAAAACACTTTTTAAACACTGGAACTGACCGGTAAATAGGGCCTGCCTTAACGCACATTTTCTGAAGAGCAAGAAGTAAATATTTATTTAAAATGCACTTCATACAGTAGAGCATTGATCCAAACAAATCATCTTTGACCGGCCTTGTAAAAATCATAATATTTAATAACTTGAACAGCATAATATAGAGTACACAAAACAAAGGACAATTTGAACAATAATGGATGATATTTAACTTAGAAAACAGGTTGTAGACACAACCGCACAACACACAATTTGTACAATAGTGGCTTAATTAACCAACCTTAGAAGATACCATTTTATTATAGCATCCAACAGGATTTGCTTACTGCACAGTTGTTGCACAAATACAAAATGTACAACGGATACAGCAAAAATATAAGCCAAAAATCAGTGTTAGTAAAGTAGTTGTCTTCTATACTTCAGTCTGTGAGACACTGTGAAGACTGTTACAGCATTCAAAGCTGTTAGATGGTCTGTGGTGACTGGAGGTATGGAACTGTACTGTGATATTCTCAAATAAAAAATGTACATGAACCTTTGCTATACACGTTTCAATAATATCGCTATAAAGTACAGTTGTGTACACTTACCATAAATGTACATGTTCGAGTGTCTTCACTGTTGCAGTCATGACTGTAGGGTTCTCCCCTGCCGGCAGGCAGTACTCGGTCGGCCAGAATCCCAAAGTCTGGGTCCGGCGTCGGCTGCTCAGCCATGCTCCCTGACGTCAGAGCGCCAGGAGTACAAAGGTGACAGCCGACGCCATGTTCTCCAGTTTTTCTTGCCCCAGATGTCAGGTGTTCCAAAATGAGTAAGATCCCATACCCTTTGCAAATACACCTCAGAAGAAGGGTGAAGAAGGGAACCACACAAAGGAAAAAATAAGAGGGGACAGGAGGGAGGGTAACCCAGACTGCAACAGTGAAGACACTCGAACATCTACATTTATGGTAAGTGTACACAACTGTACTATGTTAGGGAGGTGGTCATAAAGTAGAGGGGGCGGCTAAAAGGCCCCGCAAGACTGCAGAAGCAAAGCCTGCCCTAGACTTAGAGTAAAGAGGTAGATTGTAGTGCTTGGAAAAAGTATGCACTGAACTCCAAGTTGCAGCTTCCAAAATGTCTTTGGTAGGAACTCCCCTGAGGAAGGCAGTTGAAGTGGCAGCAGCTCTGGTAGAGTGAGTCCTTATACTCCCTGGGATTTGCTTTCCATGGTGTGAATAGCAAAATCTGATTCCATGAGCAATCCATTTAGAAATGGTCTGTTTTGAAATGGCTTTACCTTGGGAACTTGAAGCATAAGAAATAAACAATTGCTGTGATTTCCTGATGTCCTTGGTTCTGTCCAGGTAAAAACGTAGTTGTCTGTGTACATCCAAGGAATGCAAGATCCTTTCCCCTTTATTTTGAGGAGTGGGGAAAAAGTTGACAAGTGAATAGTTTGATTTAAAGCCACTTTGGAAACCACCTTAGGCATGAAAGTAGGATTAGTCCTTAAAGACACCCTGTCTTGATGAAAAATAATATAAGGTTCCACAGCCATAAGAGCTTGCAACTCTGAAACTCTCCTGGCAGAGGTCAGGGCAACAGGATGGCTGTCTTCCAAGATAAAAACTTGATGTCAGATGTGGCAGCAGGCTCAAAAGGAGGTGAGGTGAGCTTTTCCAAAACATAGTTGAGATCCCAAGCAGGAATGGGTGGAGATCTAGGGGGCCTTAAGTTCTTAGCTCCTCTGAGAAACTGTCTCATCAGCTGGTGGGAAAAGATTGGAGGGTCTGTATTATAATGAGCAGAAATAGCAGAGGCATGTACTTTTATGGAAGAGAAAGAGAGACCCTTATGTAAGAGGTCTGTCAGGTAAAGTAAAATCAGAGGAATGTTAGGAATAAGAGGATATGAATCCCGACCCTGCATCCAGGAGCAAAATCTTTTCCATTTTCCTGCATAAGATTTTCTAGTGCTAGGACGTCTGGCTTCTAAAATGACATCCATAACCTGCTTGGATAGGAGAGAATGAATCATAGACCCGGGATTAACCATGCTGCCAGGCTGAGAGTTTTGACATGGGAGTGCAGAACCTGACCCTGGTGGTGGGACAGAAGGTTCGGAGTCTGTGGTAAAACCCAAGGGGGCTCCAGACAAAGGTTTTTCAGTGTTTGGTACCAAAACTGTCAAGGCCAATTTGGGGCCAGCAAGATTATCATCTTGGGCTTGTCCTGTTTATCTTTAATAACACCCGTGGAAGAAGAGGTAGAGGTGGGAAGGCATACCCAGAGAGGTTTCTCCAACTGAATGATAGTGCATCCACTTTCCAAGCTAGTTTGTGGAATGTCCTGGTGCAAAAAATCTGTAGTTGATGATTGAGGTGGGATGCAAAGAGGTCTATGTGAGGACATCCCCAGACTGCTGTAATCATCTTGAATATTTTGGTGTCCAGCATCCATTCGTGTGGGTCCGACAGGTTCCTGCTCAGACTGTCCGCCAGGAAGTTTTGCTTCCCTGGTAGAAACTGAGCTTGAAGGTCCAGTTTGCAAGCTAGAGCTGTGTTCCATAGATTCATGGCTAGTCTGCAAAGGGGATAGGAATGAGATCCCCCTTGCTTGTTTATGTACCACATAACTGTGGTGTTGTCTGTTCGTATCAGTAGTTGTGCTGGATGTAGAAGATTCCTGAAGGCCAATAGAGCCTTCTGAACGGATAACATTTCTTTTAAATTGATATGCAGGAGCTTCTGATCCTTTGTCCAAAGGCCCTGCAGACAGTTGCCCTGAAAATGGGCTCCCCATGCATAATCTGAGGCGTCCGTGGTTAGTATCTGAGTGGCTGGAGGCAGACTGAAGGGTTTTCCTTTGTTTAGAGTACATGCCTTGGACCACCAAAGGAATTCCTTTTGAAGACAAGGCAGGACGGTAATCTTTATGTCTAAACTGTGGCAATGCTGAGACCATACACTTTTTAGGTACCACTGTATTTTCCTCATATGTAGTCTTGCATATGGTACGAGAAGGATGCAGGAGGCCATGTAACCCAAAGCCTGCAGGAATTTCCTTGCAGATAGCTGAGTTAATGTTGCCAAGGTTTTGAAAGTTGAAGCCAGCTGTAATTGTTTTTCATATGTCAGAAATGCCATCTGGGTTGTTGTGTTGAGAAGAGCACCCAGAAAAGTTATCTGTTGAGAGGGTGTCAAATGAATCCCAAGAACTTGAGAAGATTCTGAACAAATTCTAGATGCTGGAGTAAGACATCCTTGCTGTCTGCCTGAATAAGACAGTCATCCAGATAAGGGTAAATTTGAATTCCCTTGAGTCTGCAATAAGCTACTACTCGAGCCAGGCATTTGGTGAAGACCCTGGGCGCAGTAGACAATCCAAAGGGCAGCGCAGAGAATTGATAGTGCCTCGATCCGGCCTTGAACCTGAGGTATTTTCTGCATTCCTGCCTGATGGGAATGTGTAAATATGCCTCCTTTAAATCCAAAGTTACCATCCATGCATTCTTGGTCAGCATTGGAAGCAGCTGCTGTAGAGTAAGCATCTTGAATTTTGGTATCTCGAGAAAAGTGTTCAGGACTGACAGATCCAGAATGGGTCTCCATGAATTTTGCTTTCTGGGGACTAGAAAGAGCCTTGAGTAAAAACCTTGTCCCTTCTCTGAAAGTGGAACCAGTTCTATGGCTTTCATAGCCAAGAGAGCTTCCACCACCTGGTTTAAGGCCTCTAACCATTGATGTTTTGGAAGATCCGGCCATCCGCTTGGTCTTGGAAGGGTATGAAAATGGAATTTGTAACCTCTTGAAACCACATCCAGAACCCACTTGTCTTGGGTTATAGGAGTCCAATTTAGGTGAAAAAGAGAAAGTTTTCCTCCGAGAGGGGCTTCCAGGCAAGAAGTTCCTGCAGCCCAACAGAGGGAGCCATTGAGTCTGTTTTCTATGAGCTTGCGACCTGTCCTCTCTCCTCCCCTAGGGGTGGAAGCAGTCCACTGTCTTGGTCTATAAGAGGCTTGCGTTTGAGGCCTTCCTCGGGAGCGTCTGTACCTACCCCTCTGAGGCCTGCCAGAATTGGGAAAGGACCAATTTTTAGTAGGCCAATTCCTACTAAATCTGGGTGGCTGTACTTGTAAGAAATCTTTGACCGTTTGCATGGATTTTGCCTTGTCCTCCATCTTCTTTATCACCTCTTCAGCTTTAGATCCAAACAAAACATTATGCTGAACAGGAGCATCCAATAATTTAGCCTTTACTTGATCTGGCAAGTTTTGTTCCTTTAACCATGCATGCCTTCTAATGACTGTGCCAGAGGCAGCAGCCCTACAAGAAGCCTCCAAGGCATCAAATCCACAGTGTAAACCATGCTTCCCAACTTGTTCAGTGGCATGCATTAAGTCATGTAATTCCTTATCATCTGCAAGGGCAGAAATGGAAGTCAACTTTTGTTTTAAAACAGACAGAAGAAATTGCTGGTATTTCAGCATATGAAACTGACATTTTAAAGCCCTAATAGATAAAGTAGCAGAAGTGTACACTTTTTTGCCCCATCTTTCTAACGATCTGGAATCCTTCTCAGTGGGAATGGGGTTTTTAGCAGAAGCGGCCTTAACCCCCTTAGGACCCTGAGAAATGGTTTCAGGATCAGCAGTAGGATTCTTGTATAAAAACTGGTGGGAATCAGGAAAGTACAGTTTTGTACCTACCATAAATGTAGATGTTCGAGTGCTAATACAGCTGCAGTAATCACAGATGGGTTTTCAGCCGTCAGGCGGTCCCTCAGTCGGCCGAATTCCAAAGTCTTGGTCCGGCGTCGGTTGTCGTCGCCTACTCTTCTGACGTCAGTAAGGCCAGAGTATATAAGACACAGCCGACACCATGTTCTTCAGTCTTTCTTGCCCCAGATGTCAGGTGCCCCCAAAAGGAAGGCAATACATAAATAAGGCTTATCTACATATGCAGGCAATGCAATGTAATGCAAAATCAGTGTAAGCAAGCAAATAAAACATAGCAGGATAACCCAGTCAGGTGGTATGAAGAGGTTGTTAAGCCCCATGCCTTTACCAAGTGGGGAAGGAGGGAGGGAAACCTGTACTGCAGCTGTATTAGCACTCGAACATCTACATTTATGGTAGGTACAAAACTGTACTATGTTCATCGTGCATACAGCTGCAGTAATCACAGATGGGTAGAGTCCCAAAGCTATGCATAGGGTGGTAGGTACTATGAGGAACTGGGTTGAGCCAGAATGCCCTGCAAAACAGCAGTGGCAAAGCCTGCTCTTGTTCTGGAATATAAGGGTAGGTGGTAGTGTTTTGTGAAGGTATATACAGAACTCCAAGTGGCTGCCTCCAAAATATCCTTAGTAGGAACGCCTCTGAGGAAGGCTGTAGAGGTGGCTGTGGCCCTGGTGGAGTGAGATCTGATACCAGTAGGGACAGATTTCCCATGATAGGAATAACAAAACCGTATGCAGTGGCCAATCCACTTGGAAATGGTCTGTTTGGTAACTGGTTTCCCTTGAGCCCCTACGGCATAGGACACAAAAGTTGTTCTGATTTCCTGAAGGACTTTGTTCTGTCCAAATAATAACGTAGCTGCCTATGGATGTCTAAAGTGTGAAGCAGCCTCTCCCCTTTGTTTTGAGGGTTAGGATAAAAGGTAGGTAGGTGTATGGCTTGATTTAAGGCTACCCTGGATACCACTTTTGGCATAAAAGATGGGTTGGTACGAAGGGAAACCCTGTCCTGATGGAAGATGAGGAAGGGCTGCACCGCCATGACGGCCTGTAGTTCAGAAACCCTACGAGCTGAAGTGATGGCCAGAAGGAAAGCTGTTTTCCAGGACAAATGTTGCAGATCTGTTGAGGCAGCAGGTTCAAAGGGATGCAATGTTAATTTTTCTAGTATGTAATTAAGGTCCCAGGCTGGTATTGGTTGCTTCCTTGGAGGTCTTATATTCTTAGCCCCTTTGAGGAACTGTCGTAAGAGTGGGTGAGGGAATAGAGGAGGATCCGTGTTGAATTCTGCAGAAATGGCTGAGGCATGTATTTTTATGGAAGAAAATGAAAGTCCACTGTTCAGCAGTTCAGCTAGGTACTGTAAAACCTGAGGCAAGTTCAATTTTCTAGGGTCCTGGCCTCTTTTCTCATTCCAACAGCAAAACCGCTTCCATTTTGCAGAGTAAGCTTTTCTAGTAGATGGTCTTCTGGCCTCCAAAATGACATCCTGCACCTCCTTGGAGAGTACTTGTGGTGTCAAGGAATTTTCCATGCAGCGAGGTTGAGTGTTTTCAGCTGACTGTGAAGAGTTTTGTAGCTGTTCTGAGTCAGTAGGAGAGGCATTAGAGGCAGGGACCAGGGAGGAGTATGTGTTAGGCTCCTCAGGAGTGGATACCAGTGTTGCCTTGGCCAATCTGGAGCAATCAGTATCATCCTCGGTTTGTCTGTTCTTGCTTTCAAAAGCACCTTGGGCAGAAGGGGCAGAGGTGGGAATGCATAAACTGTCCATGCTGTCCAACTGAATGAAAGGGCGTCCACTTTCCAGGCCTTTGGATGAAAGGTCCTTGAACAAAACTTTTTCAGTTGATGGTTCCTGTGGGAGGCAAAAAGATCTATGTCTGGCCTCCCCCACGCTTGGATTATCTCTGTAAACACCAGAGGATGTAACTTCCATTCGTGTGGATCTGTCATATTTCTGCTTAGATTGTCTGCCAGTGTGTTTTCCAGTCCTGGCAAGTACTGTGCTTGAAGTTCGATTTGTCTTTCCAGAGCCAAGTTCCAAAGAGTCATGGCTAGTCTGCACAAGGGGTATGAATGTGTTCCTCCTTGTTTGTTTATGTACCACATTACTGTGGTGTTGTCTGTTCTTATCAGTAATTGTCCTGGATGCAGGAAGTCCTTGAAAGCTGTAATTGCATTTATCACTGCTAGCATTTCTTTTTGATTGATGTGAAGGTGCTTTTCCTTTTGGGACCATCTGCCCTGAATGCACCTGTCCTTCATGTGCGCCCCCCCAGGCGTAATCTGAGGCGTCTGTGGTTATGACTTGTTTTGCTTGAGGCTTGCAGAATGGAAGGCCTGCGTTTACTTGACATGCTTGGGCCCACCATTGAAATTCCTTTTACAAACATGGAATTATTGGTATAATTGCTTCCAAACTGTGACTGTGTTGAGACCATAGATTTTTTAGGTACCACTGAAGTTTCCTCATATGCAGCTTTGCACATGGGATTAGAAGAATGCAAGATGCCATGAATCCCAGAGCCTGCAGGATTTTCCTTGCAGTAAGCCTGGTACTTTTTGCTAGTGTTTTGAAGTACTGAGATAGTTGCCCTTGTTTTTCTGGCGTAAGATATGCCATCTGGGTGTTTGTGTCCAAGTTGGCACCCAGGAAGGTTATTTTCTGAGATGGTGTTAGTCTTGATTTCTCCTTGTTGATGGTATATCCCAGAGAAAGCAGTAACCGTGTCACATAAGCCAGATGTTCCAGTAGTATGCATTTGCTGTCCGCTTGGATCAGGCAGTCGTCCAGATAAGGGTAAATTTGTATCCCTTGAAGTCTGCAGTAGGCAATCACTGATGCCAGGCACTTTGTGAATACTCTGGGCGCAGTGGATAAGCCAAAGGGCAATGCAGAGAATTGATAGTGGATTGAACCTGCAAGAAATCTGAGGTATCTTCTGCAGCTTTGTCTGATTGGGACATGCAGGTATGCCTCCTTGAGGTCCAATGTTACCTGCCAAAACTCCTTGCCCAGCATGGGAAGAAGTTGCTGTAATGTGAGCATCTTGAATTTTGGCACGAGTAGGAATGTGTTTAGGATGGATAAGTCCAAAATGGGTCTCCAGTCGGTTCCTTTTCTTGGTACCAGAAAAAGTCTTGAATAAAAACCTTAACCTTGTTGGAGTGTAGGTACCTTTTATATAGCTCTCATGTTTAGGAGCTTTGAAATTTGCAGTTGTGCCTCTGCCCTTTGATTTTGTGGCAGGTTTGGCATGCCTCTCATTTTTGGAAGAGTGTGAAATTGAAATTTGTAGCCTCTGTTTATAATGTCCAGTATCCATTTGTCTGTTGTGACAATATGCCAATTGCTTGCAAATAATGCTAGTTTCCCTCCCAAAGGTGCTGTCAGCTGAGACTTGCTTGGCATGGGAATGAGGGAGTCATTGGGTTTGCTTCCTGTATTGTTGTGCACTGTCTTCACCACCTCTTGGTGCTGGAGATTGCCATGGTCTGCCTCTATATGATCCTTGTGATTGCCCTCTGCCCCTTGTGCGTCTGTATCTGCCTCTTTGGGGCTTGTCAGTGGCTGGAAAGGACCAGTTTTTTGAAGGCCAATTTCTGATAAAACGTGGTGGTTGGACCTGTAAGAAAGCCTTGACAGTTTGCATAGATTTGGCTTTTTCTTCCATTTTCCGTAGTATGTCCTCAGCATTAGTACCAAATAATACATCCTTTTGTAAAGGAGCATCAAGAAGTTTAGCTTTCACATGATCAGGTAAATTTTGTTCCCTAAGCCAGGCATGCCTGCGAATGACTGATCCTGTGGCAGCCGCTCTACTGGAAGCCTCTAGGGCATCATAACCACATTGTAAGGTGTGTTTACCCACTTGCTCCGCTATGCATCATATCCTGTAACTCTTTAAATCTGGTTGTTCAGGTTGAGACATTTTGTTCCTTAATTGTGATAACAGGTACTGTTGATATTTAATCATATGAAACTGACAGTTTAAGGCCCTCATGGCTAGGGTGGCGAGGTATATACCTTTTACCCCACCTTTCTAGATATCTGGATTCCCTTTCTGCAGGAGTGGATTCTTGGCAGTGGAGGCCTTTAATCCCTTGGGGCCTTGTGAAATGGTTTCAGGGTCAGCATTATGGCCTTTGTAGAGAAATTGGTGAGAGCTGGGTACTCTGTAATACCTATCAGGTTTTACTGGTGCAGGAGGCAGAGAATCAGGGTTAAGGCAAGCCTCGAATAGACATCATCCAGTACATCCAAAACAGGGGGTATAGCCAGAGGTCTGTGCTGAGGTAACCAAAGAAATTCCCTAAGTCTTTTCTTGGAATCTGAAAAGTCTTGGCCTTCCCAATGGAAGTGTTCCCTCAAAGTGTGCAAGGTTTCCCCAAAAGAAAAATCCTCAGGAGGGGATACAGAAGGAATGGACTGTTCTGCATCCGAATCCTCAAAAGGGGAGTAAGAGTGTTCCTCTGCATCAGAATGTTCTGATAAAATGGATCCCTGATCAGAAGAGGGAGATTACCTCTGATACGAGTAATTAAATCCTCAGCCATTTTAAGCATCTGTTTCTTAGGCATGGGTCCAGGAGATGGGCCCTGTGCAACAGGCCTCGTGGGATGCCTGGCTGCTTTGGATTTAGTAAAAGCCTTTATTGAAAAAGAAGATGAGGGCCTAAATACACCATGGGTGGAGGTGGACCTGTCCACATTAGTAGGCTCGACATTAGCAGGGGCTTCGGTTGTAGTCTGGGAAAGGACCGAGGACCCAGCGGTCTCGGGTACAGAGAACACCGCCAAAGGAGTGTCGTCGGTAGTCAGGGACTGCAAAGGCGTCTCGCTGAGAACCGGACCACGTGTAGCCTGTTTTGGCGTGGTGTCGGCGGGGACCTCGGGTCTCGCGTGTCGGTCCTTTTCCTTGCGTTTTTTGGACAAAACGGTAGTCGGAGTGTCCGACGACATCTTATAATCAAAAGCTTTACCAAAGTAGTGTTGGGCGAACTCCGCCCGACGCTTGATAGTGCGTTTATTGAAGGTAGCGCAAAAGCGACAGCCCGAGACATCGTGGTCTGGGCCCAAACAAGGTATGCAACGGGAATGGAAATCCTTAAGCGGTATTTGCTTCCCACAAGAAATACAATTATTAACTTTTTCTGACATCGGTCTGAGGCAAGAAAAGTTTCCCCAACGGGGTACTTAGCTTTAAAGAAGACTTCGGTTCCAATTTTTTTCGTAATTCAGGAGCTGGCCGACCGGCACTTGCGAACTACTTCTGCTTCGGGCACCGCATGGCAAAAAAGACTGAAGAACATGGCGTCGGCTGTGTCTTATATACTCTGGCCTTACTGACGTCAGAAGAGTAGGCGACGACAACCGACGCCGGACCAAGACTTTGGAATTCGGCCGACCGAGGGACCGCCTGACGGCTGAAAACCCATCTGTGATTACTGCAGCTGTATGCACGATGAACATCATTAGTTACAAAAACATTGAAAATTATACAAACGTAGTGATTGGATAACATTGTAAATGGAGGCTGTTGGCTGGAGTTTCACATTGCCTAATCTGCGTTCAATCCGTAAGTTTTGGGTGGGGAAGTAGAAGTTAACCAATTGGTTGGAACACATGGAAGATGCCTTTTGATTTGAGTCTGGGAAAACCGTAGTAGTTTATTGTTTAAATCGCTGGGAGATTTCATGTTAATGGTGCCAGGAATTGTCAGACTAGTGTATCGGGGCCGCGAATAGGAAATGGTTATGACTGGCCAGAAAAAAATGAAGCACGGCTATTGACTGGAGTGTAGGGAACCCAATGTTGCATGTAAATTTTTTCTCCATAGTCCCGGCATTGGTGGACAGGAGTCATATCTGATTGGTCATTCAGTGTGGGGGATTATGCATGATTCGTTTGAGGTGGGCTGATGTGGACCTATTTAGATGGGGCTTGGCCTGTGGATTTGACTGGGCCAGAGTGTAAGGGGATTATTAGTGGTTGGTCTATGGGTTGCTCCAGTGTGCTTGGGCAAGGGGCTGGACAAAGTACCTGAGGGGTGTGAAGCAAGGAGGGGATGGCTGGATGTGTAGGGGAAACGCCAGGAAGCAAGTCTATTTGTCCTGAGGCTGTTGGAAATGGCATTGGATGCGAAAGTGGTAATTCGTGCCATGTTGGTGATGGCGCAAAGACTGGCAGCCAATGGGTGTACATGGCTGTAGAGAGGGAGGTGTTGTGGCCAGAGCTGGATGGGGGGGTGAATGCCCAGCTGTAAAAAATTCGAAATCATACAAGCAGAGTCAAAACAATGAAAAATTCATATGGTTGTAGGAAGCATAATATCATTGTGTGTTAATTTAAGGATTAATCATCTGTATTACCCGTCTATGAACTCATTTGTCAATTGTAATAAGATGCAAATTAAAATCGGGGCCATCTGTGTTGGGGTCTATGAGCAAACCTTAAAAATTAAAAGGTCTATGAGCAAACCTTAAAAATTCAACTGGTGCAAGTGGTGGTGTGATGACGAATTTCTGGGGAATGGTAGTCACTGATAAGGATGTACCATGTATCTCTCAGAAAAGTGTTTGGTCCTACCTGGGCCATATATGCCATTTAATGGCGACCATTCATTATACTAGGGGAAAATTAACCATACGACCGCATCCCATACCAATACTATTACGGTTATAATTCTCAATAAAGTTAACGTTAAAGGTTAAACAAAGTTGTAAAAGCAGCGTCATCCATTAAGTGCAGTGGAAGCTATGCGACTCAGCTCCAACTGTAAATGTAGAGGAGCAGCTGTGCAGGAAACAGGGACTGTATGGTGTGTAGTTTAAGTAGTGGGGCTGGTTGATGTTACGATGGGAAAAAATAACGGATAAGGAAACTTTGTGAAAACAGTGCACTTAAATCAAAAAACTTCAAATAAAAATCCTGTAACTGAAACAGTGAACATTCAAACTAAAAGAACTATGCAAATGGTCTTTCTTAGACTGAAACTGCAACAGCAGCTTGAGCCAAATGAAGCACACAGAATAAATTCAATACATTCAATTAAGTAAACTTTTTCGTGATGAAAGAAACACGTTGAAGTTTCTCACAAAGCATCGCTTAGCCAGTAGCTTCAACCCAAATAAAAACGTACAGGAAAAAAAAAAAACATTCAATCCATGTAAGGTTCGGAGACCCCACTCAGGGATCTTGATCCAAGTCAACAATAACATAAAATAAAATATATTAATCTTATTTTACCCAACATGGAGCATTTTCGCATTATGCTTCCTCAGATCTGCCTGCTAGAAGGATTAAGAGACCAGAAACAAAAGGGGGCAAGTAAATTAATATGAGCAATAGCTTCATTAACGAGTAGCACATAGAGCTAAATGATCAGATTGTGTGGAGCTTTTAGCAAAAATACAAACAGCATAGGTCGAATGGTCGAAAGTCAGTGTCATAATCAGTTTTGTGGAAAAGAAAGCTCTCATCTGCCCTGCAATAAATTATTCCATTCCAGACGACAAGGACTAGTTCCTTTATTCATTAACATATCATCGCTGCAGATTTCAGTTATTTAATTTGTTGGCTTTTGTTTATTTCCTCTGAGCTCTATTCTAGGACTGGTTCCTTTATGCAGTAATGTATCATCTTTTAGCTTTGGGATTATTTTCTCTGACAATACCCCATTCAGTCATTACTCACAAGCTCTCTGAGCTAGGCGCAAACCCTTACATAACCTACTGGCTCACAGGCAGGACCCAAGAAGTCAGGATCGGAGAGATCACCTCCTCCAAGAGACCAGTCAGCAGTTTGAGTACCCCAGGGTTCCATGCTAGGCCCACTCCTATTTGGCATCTACTTCTTGGAAGTAATGGCCAATGTTAAAGGCATTTTGCTAACCAAGTTTGCAGATGATTGTAAAATGGGAGCTGTTATAGATTACTCCCAAGACAAATGTCTTACAAGTGGATTTAGCACAAACAACTAGTGCAAAAATCATACCTAAAACTCGGTGATAAAAGCAATATATTATAATGCCCTGTGGGAAACTGTCAACCCAAGTTAATTACTCCATTGACAAGCCAGTAGTAAGGGATCTGGAAACATGTGTAAAGCAGCAATGTGACCTTTGACCAACATGTAGCTAAGATAAGAAAATCATTCTAGGTCGCTCAACTTATAGGTAACGGTATGGCATCCAGGTCCAAGGAAATTATAGTACCACTCTACTCGTCCCTTATCAGACCTATCACTGAATACATATCCCCCTTTGACATACATCTACCAGACACTTGTAACAGTTGGAATGCCACTAAACTGAATAAACGAAAACCAGGACTAGTTGCTTCAGGCAGAACAAACAGACACTTTATTACGTGAGCGCTTTCGGGAAATTCAATGACTTCCCTTCCTCAGACAAAAGCATATGCTTGCAAGCTTCAATAAATAGCAAGCCTTAATGCATAAATTAAACAATCAAGTAATTAACAAAAATCAGACATTCTTTAAAGATAAATCAGTTAAAAAACCAAACGTAAGCTTAAGAATTAAATACTACCCATAAAGCAGAACTTTAAAAAGGCACAAGCTATAATAAAAATTAAAAAGTGCCAAGGACACCAACACTTACAAAATTGCTACATAGCAGAAAACAAATAAATCAACATAGAAAAGATAAAATTTAATTTAATCTAAACCTTTTTAGAAAAGGTGGGCAAAAAAAGACTAAATAAAAAACAAACAAAATATAAACAGAGCCACCATTTTTATTATAGCTTGTGCCTTTTTAAAGTTCTGCTTTATGGGTAGTATTTAATTCTTAAGCTTACGTTTGGTTTTTTAACTGATTTATCTTTAAAGAATGTCTGATTTTTGTTAATTACTTGATTGTTTAATTTATGCATTAAGGCTTGCTATTTATTGAAGCTTGCAAGCATATGCTTTTGTCTGAGGAAGGGAAGTCATTGAATTTCCGAAAGCCACGTAATAAAGTGTCTGTTTGTTCTGCCTGAAGCAACTAGTCCTGGTTTTCGCTATTCAGTTTACTGTGTTTACATCGTGCCTTTGTCTGTTTGTGGAGTTGTTATGGCCAACCAGGACGAGGTTGTTTCTCAGGGCTCACTATTTTCTACAATTGAAGCAGCTGACAATATTCCTGACGAGGCGAATGCCAACGGAGACCTGACTACATTGCTGCAAGTCCTTATGGGACGAGTTGATACTCTGACTCAGAAAGTGGAAAACCTGGCAGGTTCTGCTAGATTTGGAACCAACACTAACGCTGCTCCTGTTCAGAATGGAGCTTTAGCAACAACTAATGTTGCTTTACTTTTTAACGCTAATGACAGACTTCCCAGGGATAACTTGGAACCTCATTCTGACTTGCGAGGTCGCAGTCAAAGCGATACACGCCCAGGACCTAGGCAAACACTGAGAGCTGCTGGTGGGCAAAACAGCAGTTCTAGCGAAGTAGGCTTGTTGCCTAGAGTGCTGGATGACAGTGCTGTAGGGCTTCCAACAGAAGGCACTGGTGGTTTTGTTTCTAATTTGGGAAGGTTCTTAAATAATTTTGACTTTTTTGGTGATAACAATGGAGCAGGAACACAGTCCCCCCAAAGAAACCAGGACACTTCCTTGACAGGTACTATTAACTCTTTTGATTATCTATTGTTTCGCTGTAGGAAACTACAGCTTGAGATTTCGTATCTTGAGGAGTGTTTGAATAAACAGATTGTGCCTAAGGGCCTGAGACAATGGAGATACCCTGTTGGGCTTGTCAATCAGTCCGACTTTCACATTAAATTGATTAATTTATTTAATGCACAGGCCTTTGAGTTTATGAGACTGTTAATTTAGGAATATAAAACTCAAGTGACCAACTACACTAAAGAATTGGAGGTTATGGAACATGCCATCCTTAGTAATTGTGATTTCCCCCGATATAAATTTGAATATCTTAGAATTTTTAACAGCATTGATGCTACCATTTGCAAATTAGCAGCGGGGAAGGAAAAGAAAATTACTAGGGACGTTCAGCAGTTTAACTCCAAAACTGCCTACCCCCCTCCCCCATTTGTGAACCTTGCTAACCAAAACACAACATTTCATAATATTGATGAGGTTTCTGATGGGGGAGAATCTGGAAGAGAAAACACCAATTTCCAGGTTCAGGATCAAGGGCTAAGGCGGAGTGAAAGAATAAGGAGTAACTTTAATAACCAACAGCTGAACAATGGTGTGGGTGGTCATAACAATGGCCCTAATGCCACTCGTGGTCACAATAATGCCTCTAACTCTCTTTCTGATCAGCAAGAGAGGTATGCTACCCCTGGTATGGTCCAACAAGGTTTTCGGGGTCAGGAGACCCATCAGGCCAATCAACCGAGAAACACGAACCAGCAGGGGCGATCTCGGAAACGGAAGAATCAGAGGAGGAGGTAGTTCAACAGAATCACCTGAACCCAACTGTTCAGGTTAATGATACTGGTGACTTCTTTTTGTACAACTACACTGACTTTTTGTTTCCGAAGGAGATGATTGAGTTTTTTTCTTTGGGGCTAACTTTTGTGCCAGAATCTAGCCTAAACTTGGTCAACACAATTATAGACCTTAAATTGTTTGTTCGAAAACTTAATCTCACTTCTCTTTTGGGAGTAAATTCATCAGTTCAGGAGGTTTTACGGGTTTCTAGTGTTTATAACCCACCCTTGCACCCGGTCCTTTCAGCATATGAAAAAATTTGTGAATTGGATTTCCGTACCTTCTGTCAAGGAGGGTCTAGAACGAAGAAAGGAGGGTTTTAATATAAAAGACAATGAACGGGACTTTATCAGGCTTCTAAAGGACTGTAAAATAAGAATGATGAAGCCGGATAAAGGGGGTGGGTTAGTTTGTATGGATCATGACACCTATGTTGCATCTATGTTATTACATTTAGAAAATCCATCCTATCAAAAGATTAGCCGTAATGAATTGAATACTGCTTATGCTAAAATTAAACAGGTCTTGGATGACTTGTTTATAGAAGCTGCTACTGATGTTGATTTATTTGCATTTCTTTCCATGCCAGCCCCTAGAATAGCTTCTTTTTTTGGCATTCCTAAGATCCATAAACGCCTTTCCGACCCCCCTTTTAGACCAATTGTGGATGGGCGAGGGTCTATCACGTATGGATGTGCCAAGTACATTGATAGCATCTTAAAGCCCCTTATTGAAAAAGAAAGTCAAATCTGTAAAGATTCTTGGGGTTTCCTAAGGGCTTTCAGTAGTTTCCTGTTTAGAGATGATTACATCTTTTTGACTGTCGATGTGAGGGACGTCTATACAGTGATCCCTCACGACTTAGGCTTAGAGTGGGTTAGGGACTTCCTGTACGTCAGAAATGTTAACAACAATACCATCTATGTTGTTGAAACACTACTTGAACTAGTTCTTACTAATAACTTTATGTTTTTTGAGGGAGATCTTTTGTCCAGAAGTCAGGGGTAGCAATGGGCTCCCCCTGTGGTGGCAGTTTTGCCAACTGTATTATGGCTCAATGGGAGACCACAAAGTTATTTGAAGATCCGCTTTTAAGCAAAATGTTGCCTGGTACACTAGGTATCAGGACGACATGTTTTTCCTGTGGAAAGGACCACAGGATGCTATTGCTGACTTCATTGCATCTATTTCTAGTTTAACTGACTTTTGGAGTTCACTTATAGTATTGGGTTGGATTCCATCAGCTTTCTTGACATATGTATCCAAAAGATTATGTCAACAAAAGTTTAAAAGTTCCATCTTCAGGAAACCCACCTACTCTAATGCCTTTCTCCATTTTTCAAGTTGTCACCCCTACCACCAAAGAGAGGGTCATTAAAGGGCAGCTTGTTAGAGCTGCTAGGATGGTTTCTGAGGAAGCCGACTTTTTGGAGGAATGTAAATTGTTGGAAAGAATGTTTATAAAGAGAGGATATCCCTTGCCACTTGTGCAATCTTTAGAGATGGAGGTTATTAATAAATGGCAAAATGGATTTTATAAACCACTATTGCTAGTTTTTGGGTTAGAAGGGTCTGAAATGGAAGAACTAGTTACCCCATTGGAAGACCTAAGAAACACCAATAGAAATAAAAATGTAATTAGGTTCTTTTGCACTTACAACCTTGACCATTCCTTTATTAGGGCTACCTTGGCGAAAAATTGGGCTCTACTAATGGAAGATCCTCTTTTAGCCAAGGTTTTAGGTGATCAACCCACTATCACTTTTAGAAGAGGGTTGAATTTGAAATCTTTACTTCAATACACCAATAAAAGTAAGTGTTTTAGGCCCAAAGGAATGGTAAGATGCGGGTGTTGTCACCAATGTAAACACCTGAACCTTGCCTATCAGGTCAACATTAGGGGGGTTCAGTTTAAAATTCAAGGTCACTTTTCCTGTGACTCAATGGGAGTAGTTTACTGTGCTCTATGTCAGGATTGCAACGCCTATTGGTAAAACTGAGCGAAAGCTTAAGCAACGCATATATGAGCACTATTATGCAATCACTAAACGTGACCTTACGAATGCCCTAGCTAGGCACATCAATGATCACCCTGGCCATTTCTTTAAGTTTTCAGTTCTCACCCAAATTAATAAGGATGATGGAGGTGGGCCCTGGCAGATTAATCTTGAAATCGAAGAATTAAGATGGCAGGTTTTGACTGCATCTTATTTAATGCCTGGTCTCAATGAGACCGTGTCCATTAAATGCTGTCTCAAAAGATTAGCCTTGAAAAGGTAGATTAAAAACATGCCTTTGGTGGCTCTGTTTATATTTTGTTTGTTTTTTGTTTTTTATTTAGTCTTTTTTGCCCACCTTTTCTAAAAAGGTTTAGATTAAATTAAATTTTATCTTTTCTATGTTGATTTGTTTTCTGCTATGTAGCAATTTTGTAAGTGTTGGTGTCCTTGGCACTTTTTAATTTATTTTTATTATAGCTTGTGCCTTTTTAAAGTTCTGCTTTATGGGTAGTATTTAATTCTTAAGCTTACGTTTGGTTTTTTAACTGATTTATCTTTAAAGAATGTCTGATTTTTGTTAATTACTTGATTGTTTAATTTATGCATTAAGGCTTGCTATTTATTGAAGCTTGCAAGCATATGCTTTTGTCTGAGGAAGGGAAGTCATTGAATTTCCCGAAAGCGCTCACGTAATAAAGTGTCTGTTTGTTCTGCCTGAAGCAACTAGTCCTGGTTTTCGTTTATTCAGTTTAGTGTGTTTACATCGTGCCTTTGTCTGTTTGTACAGTTGGAATGCCCACAAAGGTTTCTCATCAGGAGAATTCAGGGCATGAATACTCTGTCCTACACTGACTGAATATAGGAGACGGAGCCTTTAAGCAGTCTCCTACAGGCTGCTGAAAGGTGATCTTTGCCTGGCTTACAGGACTTCTTCAGACAAAGCTCTGATGGAACCACTGCACATGTGCAAAAATAAATAAATAAATAGTACCAGAAACACTAGATCCAGGGATTTGGATTACACTTCTGGGATGAACACAATGTGCTAGAAACAGAAGTGTGCTCCAAAGGATCCCCGCACTATGGAATAGGCTCCTCATCCATGTAAAACAGAGTTCATCCCAGACGCTATTCAAACAAAACCTTGACAACTGGATGGGAAAGAGTAGGCAGGAAGCTAAGTTTTTTTGTGTGTGTGTGTGTGTGTGTGTGTGTGTGTGTGTGTGTGTTAGGAAAATACTTTTCTTATTGATGGTCTCTGTCCATAAGGGATGTGGGGACCAGACTGGAGGTAAATTTACTAACATGCAGCCCTTCTCCCAATACGATATTTGGGGACCCAAATGGTTTGGGGTGAGTGGCTAGGCGTGTTAGCCTAGTAACAACCTATGATCTTAAGAATAATATCAGTGCACTCCAAGTATTACAAATTTATTTAGTGGTAGTCTCCAAGGATGTCAATAAATAGTACTCTCAGAAACCTCCAGCATTTCTCCTGAGAAAGAAAAAGTACTGGTTCAAGGTCAGTCCAAGTATCATGTGACAAGCAATTACTATTGAGACAATTGTTTAGTCTACCAAAATCGGCTTTGCTCTTTCTGAAATTTCTTTTGGTTCTTGTGCTATACACAAATCTTTATTTAGGTTTCAACACTTGTTTAACAATAACAATGTGCCATCACATTAAAATACAAATTAAATAAATATGGAAACAAATCTAGCATGAACAAGTTAATTCCATCTCAATAAAAATGGTAACTAATCAGTTCTAAATCTTTCAGAAATAAATTTGTTCTTGAGGCTTTCTTGAAGTTTGTGACAAGGCACACTTCCAATTAATGTTCATTCATACAAAGGTGCCAGTTGTACATCACCAATACAGAAGAAAAAAGTACAGTTGTCACATGTCTGCATTCTTACCCATTGACTGAAATCCTCCAGATTTCTTCTTCTTTTTGTTTTGTGCTCGAACCAGCTCTCTTGTGTCAAGCTCAACATCCGAAGTATAATCAGCCGCTGGAAAACTCTGTGGTTTCCTACAGGACACCTGCAGTGTAATGAGCAGCCAATCAGAAACCATTCTGGACACTAAAAGAACAAGTCCCCCAATCACCAAACACTAACCCATAAAGCTTTCCATTTCTCACACCCACTTCTCTACACTTGCTTCTCACTGAACATGACTAACAATAAGAAGTTAGTAGCCAATTCTGGTCAAGTCTAAGCCAGAAACAAGGCACATAAGACAGGGTGGTTAACTCAAGGAAAACAAAACTAGACAGATATAATATGAACATACATAAAAACATACTAATGCAAGATAAAATTTGTCAGATGAAATGTTAACACTTCTGTAAATATTCCACCCCTTTCTGTGATCCAACCATACATCAAACTCTCCTACTTATACGCATGTTCACCAACACCCTACTACTGCCCCTGGAAACTTGCTCCACAGCTCCCTCACCCTCCTTATTACACAGGATTTCCTTAAGATAATCTTTCATTGTCTTCCTTCCACCTATTAACACCTTCACACCCCTCCTTTTCTTCTTTAGTTCCCTACCTCCCAAATATTCTCAACAATGAAGAGTGTTCATTTCACACCACTCATTTTCCCACAATGCAAATGTTAAATACACTTTTTCCATGTATTCTGTGTTGTTTGAAACAACCAGTACAGACAAGAAAAAATAAAGCCAAAAGAAAAAGAACCACCCACAAAAAAGAATGCATAAAACACAACAATGAAAGTGGACAGCTTTGACCCCTGCATCCCAAGGTGCTGATTCTATCCAACAAAGTACAATTAAAAATAATTTCTGAAGTCACAGCAGCACACTGGACAAATACACAACAAAATCTCATTTTTCCTGTCTCTGTATCATAAGGGACAGAAGTCTTGCCAATAAAAAGAAGTTATGTACTCACCATAACGTTCCATCTGAGGAGGTAAACTTCATTTGTCAGCAACCTGTGAGTTACGGATCCGAGCCGGCAGCATACCAAGCAAAAAGATCCGAGCTCCAAGCTCCTCCCCCTACCCATACTGCACTGCAACCTCCTTCCAATCCTCAGATCGAGTTTGCCACTCCATACATGACACCAACAAATTAACCTGAGACCCCTAAACCAAGGACAAACCTCCAACTCGTGAACTCTTGACCAAGTTCAGCAAAAATACCCCACCAAGGTAAGGGAGAAGGAGTGACGAACGATTGCTGACAAATGAAGTTTACCTACTCAGATGGAATGTTATGGTGAGTACATAACTTCTTTATCTGAAGTAGTTAACTTCATTTGATCAGCAACCTGTGGGACAGAGTCCCCAGCTACCCGAAATCCTGGGAGGCCCTTAAGGAAGTATATTCCGGAGCACTGCAGATCCAAAAGAAGCCCTTCCTCTAAACACCAAATCCAGTTTATAATGATTAATAAAGGTGGGAGAAGATGCCCAAGTAGCCGCTGAGCAAATGTCATCTAGGGAAACTAGACCAGAATGCTGCAGACGTCGCCGCAGAACGTGTAGAATGGGCATGAATTCCTACTGGTTCTGGTAAACCAAACTCTCTGTATGCTTGTAGGATACAAAGGGAAATCCAACTAGCCAGAGTCACCTTTGAAAATGGTTTCCCTAAAAAGGGCTTAGCAAAAGAAACAAAAAGTTGATCAGATTTGCGAAAGGTCATCCTATGCAAATAAAAACGTAACTGCCTGTGAACATCCAGCAAATGAAGTTTGTATTCCCCTTTGTTCTGAAAATTAGGGAAAAAGACAGGCAAATTAATAGATTGATTAATATTTGTCTCAGAAGCAACTTTAGGAAGAAAGGATGGATTAGTCCTGAGAGACACCCTGTCCTTATGAAACATAAGGTATGGGGGTTTCATACAAAGAGCTTGCAGCTCCGACACTCTCCTTGCTGAAGTTATAGCTACCAGAAAAGCTTCCATGACAAAAATTTAAGTCAACTGATGCCGAGGGCTCGAAAGGAGGCGCAACTAAGGCCTGAAGAACCGCAGTCAGATCCCATGGCAGGGACGGATTCTTAATAGGGTGTCTCAGAAGAAAAGTGCCTTTCAAAAAGGTCTTACAAATTCTGGCAGCAGCGAGAGAGCCTAAATTGTCTCCTACATGGAAATGAGAAATAGCTGCCAGCTGGACCTTCACTGTGGAGGAGCTGGCTCCTTGCTGGAAGATATGAGACAAAAAGTCTAATACCGCTGGGATTGGAGCAGTAAAAGGATCTAGATTTCTGTGTGAAGCCCAAATGGAGAAGCGTCTCCATTTGCTAGAATACATTTTCCTGGTAGAGAATTTATGTGCCGCAACCAAGATAACAGGAGAAGAGATACCGGGAGTCCTAGAAACTAGTGGAACTGGAGCAGCCAAGCTGTGAGCGTCAGTCTGTCCAGATTTGGAGGAAGCATTCCCGAGGGATGACGAATTAGATCTGGAATGGGATCCAAGATCCAAGGCGGAGCTATGAGATAACACCATAGGCAGGGGAACCAGACATGACGAGGCCAGAATGGGGCTATGAGGATCAATATGCTCCCCAACCAGCGAGCTTTCTCTAAGAACTTTATCATGAGCAGAAGTGGGGGATATGCATAAAGAAGACCGGGTGGCCAAGCATGAACAACAGCGTCTCTGGGCCCCCCGGGTGGATTAGAGTGAAAAACTTGCTGCACTTCGGGTTGGAAGACGATACGAAGAGATCGCAGCAAGGCTGACCCCACTTGAGGAAGATCTGTTCTGCTACACAAGGGTTCAGAGACCACTCGTAAGGAGTGAGGATAATTCTGCTCAATT
Organism: Protopterus annectens; assembly: GCF_019279795.1. NCBI lineage: Eukaryota > Metazoa > Chordata > Ceratodontiformes > Protopteridae > Protopterus > Protopterus annectens. The sequence continues at coordinate 519,686,754 of NC_056733.1, forward strand.
TGTCCGCCAAGATGTTGGACCCACCCGGAATGTGCATTGCTATCAGAAAGCGGTAGGTGGAGATCGCCCATTCCCAGACTCTCATGGCTTCTCGACAAAGGGGATAAGACTCGGTTCCCCTCTGTTTGCTGATATAGCAGACCAGTGACATATTGTCTGACTGGATCGCAATAGTTCCCAGAGGTAGATAAGCATGAAGGGCCTGCAACGCTAAAAGGACCGCTCTCATCTCTAGGACACTTATATGCAGAACGGTCTCGTTTGGAGTCCACGTGCCTTGAACAGTCCTGCCCGAACAATGCCCCCCCACCCTAGGCGGGAGGCATCCGTGGTCAGCGTGGCTTGGGGTTGGGGTGCAAGAAAGGGATGTCCCTCCTGCAAATTCCGAGATTGGAGCCACCATGTGAGAGAATTTCTGCACACTCTGCTCAGAGGGATCGGAAAATCTAGAGGTTGATGAAGAATCGACCACTGAACTTGCAACGTCCACTGTAAAATTCTCATATGCAAATGAGCACAAGGGATCAGGTTGATAGCTGCTGCCATGGACCCTAAGGCTCTCAGGACTAATTCTGCAGGGGGTGCAGAGGATTGCAGAAGTGCTAACACATGAAGTGACAGGCTGTGTAGTCTGTCTGGGGTTAAGAATGCCCTGGCCTGGCGAGAATCTATTCTCGCCCCTAAGAAGTCTAACACTTGAACAGATTGAAGGGAAGACTTCATTAGGTTTATGATAATCCTTAGCCAAGGTGATATCCAGAGAAAGAAATCTCTGGCTAGTAAGAGTAGATGTCTGGTAGGGGTGGTGAGAAGTCAGTCGTCCAGGTACAGAAAGACCTGAATGCCCTGAAGTCTCAGGTGGGCCGCTACAACTGCCATGACCTTGGTGAACACCCTGGGGGCTGTGGTAAGACCAAAGGGTAGGACCCTGAATTGATAATGACTGACCTCTAGCCAAAAGCGGAAGAACCTCATGGATCACCTGTCCATCAAAATATGGCAGTACGCATCCTTGAAGTCAATAGAGCACAACCAGTCTTCCTCCTGCAGGAAGGGCAGGATGGATTGAAGTGTGACCATCCAGAACGTTTCCTTGGCAACAAACAGGTTCATTGTTGACAGGTCGAGAATCTGTGTCTTAGGTCCCCCGTCTTTTTTGGCACCAAAAAGAACCTGGAATAGATGCCTGATCAGACTGGTCTGGGGGTACCTGCTGGATGGCTCTTTTTTCTAGTAGTTTTTTGTATTTCCAAGGCTGTGGCCTCCCTCTGAGTGGGTGGGAAGCCCGGGAGGTGCCTTGTGTAAGGGGGCTTGTTTATGAAGGGAATAGAATAGCCTCTGGATATTATACGAAGCACCCAGCGATCTGTCGTGATGGACTCCCATTGAGCTAGGTGCATTGAAAAACGCCCCCGACTGCCTCCAGAGAGGAGCAGTCAGGTAACCCCTCAGGGTTACTGTGCGGGCCACTCTGAAAAAGGTTCACATGACCCGAAGTTCTTCAGCCCCCCGTCTGCCTCTGGGCTGGTGTCCACCTTATCCCCCTCTGCCTCTGGGGGAGAAGGAGTCCTGAGTGTTCTGGGACTGTTGAGTTTTCCGGAAACACAGCTTCTTTTGCCCTCGCTGGTTCCTGGAGAAGGACCTTTGAGGGTCAGAGAAGCAGATCCCGATGGCTGACAGCGTCTTCCAGTCTTTCTCGCTCTGGGCAAGCGTATCGCGGACAGTCTTTCCGAACAGGGTGGAACCATCAAAGGGTGCATTAGCGAAGGACACCTTGAAGGGTTCCGAGAAGTCGCAAAAACGGAGTCAGGCGTGACGCCTTAAGGCGATGCCGGACCCGATAACCCTAGTGGCTCCCTCGGTGGCATGAGAGAGTAAACACATGGATGTATTGGACACAGACTTGAGAGTGGCCATATGAACAGAGAAGGTCCGTTTATCCTCGGCCAACATGGACTCCGGGGGAGACTCAGCATACTCTTTCACGAGGTCCCGCTGCAGTCGAATTACGTGGGCCAAGTAACTCAGCGCTTATAGTAAAGGTGGCTGAAGCAAAAGTCCGCTTTCCAAGACGGTCCATAGCCCTAGACTCCTAGTCTGGGGGGTGGACCGAGGAACTTTCTTGGGAAGAGTTCCGTTTTTGTGGCCGCCGCCACCACCATGGCATCAACTAGGGAACCTTTGTTCCAAGAAGCTCTATCTGCTGGTGGACTCGTAATTTTGTCAGGTCTTTTGGGAATAGGCTCTACAGTGTCCAGTTTCCTCCAAGCTCTGGTGGTGATGAGGTGCACCAGAGGGTAGCCGGGGGGGGGGGGGCACCCAAGAGGTAGATGGGCCTGTTTCAAATGCCTCCAGAAATACAGACTCATCAGAGGAAGGGTTTTGGGCGGATCACCCCCCTCGGCAAAGAATTTCCACAATGTCTCCAAAGGAGACGTCTTCGGGGGGGTTGTGATTTGGGTGAACCTTCCCCTTCCTCCAAGTCGGTATCCTCGATGAGGGACCCGGGGGAGTCCAAGTGCCTCCTTTTACACTGGCATTTGTGAGGGACCTCCTCGGGTGGACTCTCCAGGGAGGGCTCATAAATGGTTTCATGTTCCTCCAAGGGAACTGTCTGGGGCGCAATAGACACAGGCTGTCCCTGGGGGACTGGATGACGGAAGACAAACCCAACTGCGAGGGAGCAGGGATGGACCCTGAGGACAGAGTGAGGGGTCTCGATCCTCCAGAGAGAACCCTCTCCACGATGAATGACAAGGGAGACCTGGCCTCCCTGTAACTGGTAGCCGAGACTCTCGGATCCAACGAAGGGATCAGAGCAAAGGCTGGAATGGTCGGACCCGAAGGGATGGTATGACCAGACCACAACGGAGCCGATGACACACATCCTCTCGGATCAGATGCCCAACTCTCGGCTCAAAGAGCGTGGATCTGACAGACTCGAAGGTCATGGCCGGCGTCGAGGCCAAAGGCACCATCGGCACTGACCCCCTGACTCCGGGGCTCCTCAGATCCATAGACTCCGATATCCGATGGTGGATCGAAGAAGGAGCTATCGGGGGGAAAAACGGAGCTGAACTCGCTGCACCGGGGGGGGGGGGCAGCAATACCCCATCTGCATTTGAGTTTGTAGAAACCTTCTCATCATCCGATCCACGTCTGCTTCAGAGATGCTCCGCGTCGATCTGGAGGACGCCACCGACACAAAGACTACCTCGAGGGTGGTCTAGCCTTCTCCTCCGGCTCCAGAGAAAAACGTGGTGAATGGAGTCGAGGAGAGGATGGCCTGGTAACTTTTACTGGAGACAAGATTACTTTAGCGGGAGGGGCTGTTGGATCCAACTCAGCCTGTTTCTTGCGGCCCCTCTATCTTTATCCTTATCCACATGTCTATTTGAATCCCTGTGCTTTTCTTTGACCTTCTTGGCTTCTCCCTCTCCCTGTGGTAAGGTGGGATGGTGAGTCCCGGACAGAGGAGAAGGGCCAGAAGGCTGAACAGCCCAGCCGTGGCTGGTAAGGAAGCAAAAGAGACAGAAGTTGATTCTGCGGGTAGAAGACCCGCCAGAATCAACGTGTTCCTGCGATCCCGCAGGGCTCGGAGGTTGAAGGCCGCACAAATCATGCAGCCGGAAAACAAATGGGCCACCCCCAAGCAGACTACACACAGAGTGAGACCATCAGCTGGAGACAGCTTGGGGCCACACTTTGAGAAAGTCACTTTCTGACTTTGACATCCTAGAAAACACACACACGACGGGTGGGAAGGGAGGCCTACAATAACTGAAAGTTTTCGACTTTCAAACAATAAAAAAAACAATAAGTATTGTGGATAAGTAATTACCTCAAAATTATCAAAAAGGGCACACACAGACCAAGTTTTAGAGAAAAAAACCTGACACTTGCCTGGAGCTCAAGAATCCCATGCTGGCGAAGCCGCAGCAAACGAGATCTGTGGATTGGAAGGAGATTGCAATACAGTATGGGTAGGGGGAGGAGCTTGGAGCTCGGATCTTTATGCTTGGTATGCTGCCGGCGCAGATCCCTATCGGATCCGTAACCCACAGGTTGCTGATCAAATGAAGTTAACTACTTCAGATCTAGAGTTCAGCTAGTGACTTAGACCCTGAAACAGCTAGGAAGGTGAGGATAGGCTTGAGTTGCTTAGGTTGGCTTGCCCATCAAGGGGGGAGGTCAAATTGTAGCCGCAGTCAACCAAAATACTCATGTACACGCAAAGAGTTGGAAGACAATGGTCACAGGGCTAGGGAAGGTGGCCTTTGCATTCCAATGGTCTAACAGTAGCCCTTGTGCCCTCATCAGCATGTGTGTGTGTGTGTGTGTGTGTGTGTGTGTGTGTGTGTGTGTGTGTGTGTGGACATGCACATATGCCTGTGGTAGGGAAAGGAATACCCCCTGCAGTGATACAGGTGACATCAGCCACAAGGAGGTGAAGTTAGGCAACCTAACCACAAAACCATAGATGGCTGCCTGTATAACAGCTCCTGTGGAATAATGGACTGATGGCTGGCAAGCAATTGGAGAAAAATTATAATTAAAAAAATCTCTACACACCTAACAAAAGTTGTCTCAATCATAACAGACACCTAGCCCACTCTCCCACTGCCCATAGATACATGGTCAGTCCATCACTGTCTCCATGTATTCCTTAAAACAACAATTATTTCAGTGATAAACACACACTTACTTATCAAAATAAGATCCTGCACCCAACCAGTGTTACTTCCCTTTGGTGTTAATTAGGTCCACTTCTTGCATACAATTCTCTACCATCACATTTCCCTTTCCTGCTGTGATAATTGGGTCCATTTGTAGGACTTTGCATATGTTCACTCCTGCAGTTACACACACACACACACACACACACACACACACACACACACACACACACACACACACACACACGTATACAAGTTAAATATTATATGGTGCATATTACATATACATGCACAAACATACACAAGTATGATCAGTTCTCTCACCTTTAAAACACATTAACAAATGGTTTTGATCACTTAAGATCATAATTCTTCATAATACATTAAGATTAGTTGCCAAATGTTTTACTACTATAGAAATTCAATGCATCTGAAAAAGCCACCAAACACTTTGCTTCTAGCTGCTGTATCTGCAGCAGAGTGAAGTGCACATATAAATTAAACCAATAGGTTTAAAAGCTGTACCAAAGTTTGATTGTTTGTGTGGTAGCAGGCACGTGGTTGCTGCCATTTATATGTGACAGCACGAGTATTGTTAGCTGAAACAAAACCCGTTATGACAAAGCAACGTTTTCCTTTATTTCAGAGTGCAATCAACATGCTTCATGAATTACACAGGACAGGGGGTTATGATAGGGTTTCCTGACTGTGACGGTGTTATTGTGCTGATGTGACTGTGTTATTGTGTATTCAACACAATGACGAGAGGTGACTCTTGGCATCAATGTACAGAACAGATAACTGGTTATGACCTACTGCATATACTACAGTTTACAAAAAAGTGTAGTGAGTACTATGTCCTAGATAGCAAGTAAATATTAGAAAACCAGGACAGTTTTCAAATTCTTTTCTTAGTTAGCTAGATTACTTACAGACAGATGTCTATACATATCCATGGAAAGAATTAAATTATGAACCAAGTACTTCAGGGACAGTTAAAAGTGAAGTAATATCCTTTCTGTGAGATTCGACAGTAACAGCACTTAGGAGGTGTGTAAAGTACAGCTGCATAAACTCTTTACCATACTAGTATATGTCCTGCTCTTCACTGTTGCAGCATTCTTTAGAGGAATTCCTACTCAAGGTAGCCCACTGTCCAGCCAGTATACCAAAGCCTTAGGATTTTAAGGGACATCATACATCACATGCATGCACCCTGCTCATGGCATAGGGCATAAAGGTGACGTACAGATGTACATACCTCAAAAATGAACAGCCCTAGGAGGAAAATCAGTTCAATGAGAAGAGGAAGAACACGTGCATCCAGAAGGAAGAAATGAAGACGGAGAAGGAAAAAAAGGGGGAGGAGTGAGAGGGCGAATACTGCAATAGTGAACAGATCATCATCTACCGTTATGGTAAGATTTTTACACAACTGTATTATGTCCTTACATATCACTGTTGCAGTATTCTTTACTAAAAGGGAGGCTACAAAAGCTCAAGAGGAAACTTGGGAGGAAGAAGGCCCAGCACAGCCCTCAAGAAACCCAAGCAGGATAGCCCTGGCAAAGCCAGCTCTTGCTCTGGAAACAAACATCCAATTTGTAAAGCTTAGTAAAGGTACGTACAAAAGGCCAAGTAGCTGCTTCAAGAATGGAACTGGTATTCAATCCTTCCCAAAAAAGCACGAGAGAAAGCCACAGTCCTATTAGAATGAGCCTTTACAGAGATGGTACATTTCCCACGCAAGTAGTAACAGAAAGAGATGGCTTTACAGATCCAAGGAGAAATAGTTTGCTTGGAAGCAGCTAAACCTAACCATCTAAGATGAAAAAATAAATAAAAATCTGCTCTGACTTGCAAATGGCTTTAGTCTTATAATATCAGAAATGCCTATGCATGTCCAATGTGTGAAGAAGCCTCTCACTAGCAGACTGTGGAGAAGACAAAACAGTGGGCGAATTCACAGACTGATTAAGCAACAATTCATTGACCACCTTGGGCATAAAGGATTAGTAAGAGACACCCTGCCCCTATGAAAAACTAAAACAAAAGGAGCAACAGCCATAAGGACCTGAAGCAAGGGCCAAAAGAAGAATAGTATGCCACGTACAATGCTGCAAGGAAGATGAAACTTCAGTCTCAAAATGAGCCAAAGTCAATTTTTCAAGAATAAAATTAAGGTTCCATGAAGGACGAATGGGTTACCTCTGAGGTCTAATATAGAAGTGTTTAAGAAAATGTGCGACTTCAAACCTAGAGGCAAGAGGAGGGGACGAAAGCAGACAAGCAGAGATAGCTGAAAGGCGAGCTTTAAATGATGAATATGCCAACCCAGCATGGAGCAATTCACACAAATAGGAGAACCAGTGGCATCTCTGGAAATCAGGCAGATACACCCCAATATAAAGTAATGCTTGCACTAGCTAGGTTGTGCATAACTTGACAGTACAACCCAAAATGCCACAGAAACGTAGCCACACAGTATTTGCAGTTGCACTGTTCACATATGGACAACTGTTGAAGCATACAAGTGAAGGAAAGGGCAGGACACAGGACCACATAAAATGAGGAAGAGCAAGCAGAGGGTTACTCAAAAGGACCAAGCAAGATGGAGGGTAGATGAGCAACTTTTCTGCAAGCAAAAGTCTCATTTTCCCCCATTATAGAGACAGAAGGGGAAGATAATAAAAGTGAAACAGAAAGGGGAACATATGACAGCATGCAGGAGCAACCAGACAAATACAGAAAAGTACAAATGAACAAGGGTGAACGTGCACACACTAGGATGGGGAGAAATGGGATCAATGGAGACAAAGAGGGTAGACATGACAATGAGAAGAGCTGAACAACATGCCTAGTTAAGGGATGAGACACAAGGAGATGGGAGAGCACAAAGTTAGGGACAGGGTGAGAAATGAACAGACAGTGTGCCATCTCCATTGTGGCCCAGCAGGACATTATAAGAATCCATCGCAATCTAATGGATCAGGGTGGCTGGTGGCATGGGTCACCTCCCAGTATCCCAATGAAAGGACTCAGCCAGTTGAGTTCATCTGTAATCTGATCCAAGAGGCTCTTGGTAAAAAACACACACCTGCCCACTGCTCTATTCACAGCAGCCTCTACCACTTCCTCCAGCTGCAGCTGGGCCATTTCAAGCAAATCATGTGGGCTACCGACTGGTAAGTGGCCAGAATCTCAATGCAGCAAGGCAAACCCAGCCTCATTACCCTTATGCACCTCAGCCACATCTTCATCTGGGGTGGAACGCAGCAGAGATATCAGATTAGCAAATTCATCATCCAGAAATACAGTAAGAAAGCAAAATGGGAAGTAAGCAGCAAGAACCTATTCCAACATAAAATATGCCAACACTCATGACAGCAAACAGTGGCGGTCCACAAACAACTCCTGCGGAAGAAGACAGGATTCTGTTGTGCTCTGCTTGTGCTGAAAGAGAAAAGGCACATCAGAGAACCGCATTATCTGCAGAATACCACAACAGATACCCGTCACACAAATAAGGGACACAGGTGTGGGATTGTAACAGGCAAGTATATCTTTCTGAACGTATATCAACATACTTAAAACAGACTACAGCACAGTTATACATGTGAAGACACCAGGTAGTGTGCTGTCACCATAAGCTGGCACAGAACTATCTCACCTTAATACAGGGCCCTGCCCTGCAGAAAATCACAGGATATATAGGAGACATATTACATTTCATGCCACCACCTCCACCTGACATGGGAGATGCAGCCAGTAGCAGACATTTCCTATGAAGACCTTACTAAATATTTGCCCGAAGCAATAATCATCCCAAAGCTAAAACAGGATAAAAAGAAAAAAAACAGACAGTAATGCTAACTACTTAGTAAATTAGTTAGGTTTTTGCTACCTAACCTCCCCTTCTCATGTACACAGATCACCAGGGTTCCTGACTTCAGATTATGAAAATCATGTATGCACCCTCCTCCCCATCCTGGTGATGCTTGCGGTTGTGGGAAACTTCTCAGCCAGTTCATACCAGAGATCAGCTTTTCTGAATGCACCAGAGGGGTCAAGCAGGAGATTTATTCTCTTTCACCCACAATACAGGTGCTCTCTAGCAAAAGAAGCAGAAGTTGCCATTCTCTTGACCACCTTTGAAAATGGTCTCAACTTTGCAAGGAGCAAAACACCAGCCTTCGGGCCTGGTTCTATGGAGTAGAAGAATAAAATCCCCGAATTACACCCCACATGATCAATGATCAATTAGTGGCTTGGAAGTTAGAGGAGACAGATGGGAGGGGGGTGAGAGTAAGTAGCTGATGCCACCTCATGCATCCTGGATGGAGATGGTAGTCCCGACAGCATCAAAATGTCAATGCCTACTGGAGATAGAAGTATTCAGTGAACAACACTAGGGTGGAATGCATATGCCCAAAGGGAAAAGTAAGGCGTCACATCACTCACTTGGACAGGACTAGAGCTTAAATTAGGATACACCCTTCACTGATGCCGGACAAAAGCCACACTACAATCTGCTCACTCTCCACTTGGGTCAATGAATGAAAAAGAAGCTGCAGGCAGATAGTCAAAAGGCAGACAAGAGACTATAAAATCATTTAAAAAGGTAGCCTACGAGTCATGGTGAGGGAGCTACAGTTTAATGTGTGCACATGTGCAGGAGTCTTGTACTAGTGCCTGGTCATGAGCAGAGACAAACATAACTAGCAAGCAGCCCTTTACATGGCAGACCCACAGTTACAATACAGCTATTCATAAACATTTGTGCAACCTGACAATGTGCCCATGAGCAAACATATATACTTGAATAGATCTGCAGGCATTCTTACAATGTTGTACGCATCGGGCAGCATTAGAAAGCTATATTGCATATTTTGGCAGCAGTATATAACTTGATATTACTTGTGAACCTCTGCTATCTCTGTAAAAAACAAAAACAAAAAAAAAAAATCTTTTTTCCCACTTTTCTGAGAGTTAAAAAAGTTCAGTTACAGGCTTGCTGTTCCTGAACTGTTTGAAAGTTTCTGTGAGGCCATTTTTGCTTGGGCTGGAGGAGGGTCTCTCTGTTGATCAGTGGCAGTGACTAACATTGAGCAGCTTCCCTGCCCCCGTAGAGGTGGTTACTGACTTGAAACTGTAGTTTTATTGGCCACTAGGGGTCATTTCCATAACTCCTTCATCTTCCTCTCTTAAAACCCAGTTGCCTCGTGGTTTGGGCGTCTTTTCGGGCTTGTTGGCTGTTGGTGAAGCACCCTCCAAGAGGAAAAAACGCTGAGAGAAGAAGGAGCCACTTTGAGATTTTAAGTATTTTTCTCTGTTTATTTGCTAAGTTTTTCTGCATAGCTGCCTAGCTTGAGCATTTTCTGGCTTGTTAAACTTGATTTCTGTATTAGTAGCTGTATTTAGAG